>NC_069503.1:207020183-207200183 GCF_027579735.1 Bombina bombina | reverse complement strand
ATATATATATATAGAGAGAGAGAGAGAGAGAGAGAGAGAGAGAGAGAGAGAGAGAGAGAGAGCTTAGGAAGGAAAGAGCACTCCACAGGTCTTGACAAAAAGTAATCCTTACTGTTAACGTTTTCAGACTAACAAGTCTGTCCTCAGACAAAGTTTTGCAAACAAACTTACCCGCCACCTTATAACTCCACAACTAAGCGCCGCTAAAAAGTCTACACACCCCCTGTCCCGGGCAATGTAGCAAACAGCTGTGACAAAAAAAACAAACAACACATGACAATAGATATGGGGCATAATAGAACATAAGGCATAATGACCAATCATTGTCACAGTTGGGGGCGGGCCAACCCGGGAGAGCGTGCGTACGGCGCTTAGTTGTGGAGTTACAAGGTGGCGGGTAAGTTTGTTTGCAAAACTTTGTCTGAGGACGGACTTGTTAGTCCGAAAACGTTAACAGTAAAGATTACTTTTTGTCAAGACCTGTGGAGTGCTCTTTCCTTCCTAAGCTCTATTTACTTATTTGGTGCACCCGGGGCGTCATCCTGAATTCTGGAGTGCGGTCTGTAATATATTTATTATATATATATATATATATATATATATATATATATACAGTATATATATATATATATATATATATATATATATATATATATATATATAAACTTCAAAGAAAGAAGAGCTCACAGGACTTAATAACTTAATTTTATTTGTATTTCAACAATAAAGGTTCAGTCAACGTTTCGGTCCTCACAGGGACCTTTGTCAAGACTTTTTCTTAATCTGTATGTATGATATGTTTCGTTCCTCAAAGGTCCCTGTGTACAGGTTTATTTAAAAATTGTAAAATACACAACTCATTATTGTGCCAAATAAAATTTTATTTGGCACAATAATGAGTTGTGTATTTTACAATTTTTAAATAAACCTGTTTTTATTTTACCAACTCTAAGTGTCCATTATATCTTGGAGCTACGCTACTATTAGGGTGTGAGTCCCTGTTCCTGTATTCCTGCTTGTATACTTCTTGGTATATACTTTGGACCTGATGATCCCCTGCACCTTGGAGCTGTCCGTGGGTCCTTGATCAGCTAGCTGGACTGCTGTAAAAATCCAGCCTGTCTCTATGGGCATAACTGAGTGCCTTTGTTACAAGTGAGTACCCTGTGTATATCTCTTATTGGTAGTTCCTGAGATTCCTCATTGATCTGCACCATTGGCGCCTCTATCTATTGTATCTTTATATATATATATATATATATATATATATATATATATATATATATATATATACACACACATATACACAATGCATATATATATATATATATACACACACATACACACACATATACACAATGCATATATATATATATATATATATAAACATGCACACATACACAATGCATATATATATATATATATATATATATACACATACACAATGCATATATATATATATATATAGATAGATAGATAGATAGATAGATAGATAGATAGATAGATAGATAGATATACACACACATACACAATGCATATACTGTATATATACTGTATATATATATATATATATATATAAACATGCATACATACACAATGCATATATATATATATATACACACACATACACAATGCATATATATATATATATATATATATATATATATATATATACATATATACACACACACAATGCATATATATATATATATATATACATATATACACACACACACACACAATGCATATATATATATATATATATATATATATACACATACTGTATTTACACACACACACATACACAATGCATATATATATATATATATATATTTACATACACACACACACATACACTATATATATATATATATATATATATATATATATACACAATGTGTGTATATATATATATATATATACACACACACACATACACTATATATATATATATATATATATATATACATACACAAACAAAATGCATATATATACACACACACACACACACACACATACACTATATATATATATATATACACACACATACACAATGCATATATATATATATATATATATATACAGTATATATACGCACACACACAAATACACATACACAATGCATATATATTTATATACAAACACACACATACACAATGCATATATATATATATATATATATATATATATAGATAGATATATATATTTATATATATATAACATAATTTATGTAAGAACATACCTAATAAATTCATTTCTTTCATATTGGCAAGAGTCCATGAGCTAGTTACGTATGGGATATCTAATCCTACCTGGAGGGGCAAAGTTTCCCAAACCTCAAAATGCCTATAAATACACCCCTCACCACACCTACAATTCAGTTTAATGAATAGCCAAGTAGTGGGGTGATAGAAAAAAGAGTAAAAAAGCATACAAAAAAAGAGGAACTGGAAATATAATTGTGCTTTTATACAAAAAATCATAACCACCAGAAAAAGGGTGGGTCTCATGGACTCTTGCCAATATGAAATAAATGAATTTATCAGGTAAGTTCTTACATAAATTATGTTTTCTTTCATGTAATTGGCAAGAGTCCATGAGCTAGTGATGTATGGGATAGAAATACCCAAGATGTGGAAGTCCACAGAAGAGTCACTAGAAAGGGAGGGATAAAATAAAGACAGCCATTTTCCGCTGAACAAATTAAATCCACAAAAAATAAGTTTTTCTCATAAATTGAAAGAAAAAACTTAAAACATTAGCAGAAGAATCAAACTGAAACAGCTGCCTGAAGAACTTTTCTACCAAAGACTGCTTCAGAAGAAGCAAATACATCAAAATGGTAAATTTTAGTAAATGTATGCAAAGAAGACCAAGTTGCTGCTTTGCAAATCTGAATCTGCAACTGAAGCTTCATTCTTAAAAGCCCAAGAAGTGGAGACTGATCTAGTAGAATGAGCTGTGATCCTCTGATGTGGGGACTGTCCCACCTCCAAATAAGCTTTATGAATCAAAAGCTTTAACCAAGATGTCAAAGAGATGGCAGAGAAGACAACAAATAGACTAGAAGTCTTCCTGGATTCTTTAGTAGCTTCAACATAATATTTCAAAGCTCTTACAACAGCCAAAGAATTCAAAGATCTTTCAAGAGCATTCTTGGGATTAAGACACAAGGAAGGAACAACAATTTCCCTACTAATGTTGTTAGAATTCACAACCTTTGGAAGAAATTTAAACAATGTCCGCAAAACAGCCTTATCCTGATAGAAAATCAGAAAAGGAGACTCACAAGAGAGAGCAGACAATTCGGAAACTCTTCTAGCTGAAGAGATAGCCAATAGAAACAACACTTTCCAATAAAGTAATTTAATATCCAAAGAATACATAGGCTCAAAAGGAGGAGCCTGCAAAGTCTTCAAAACCAAATTAAGACTCCATGGAGGAGAGATTGATTTAATAACAGGCTTGATACGAACCAAAGCTTGAACAAAACTGTGAATATCAGGAAGCTTAGTAATTTTTCTATGAAATAAAACAGAAAGAGCAGAGATGTGTCCCTTCAAAGTACTTGCAGACAAACCTTTATCCAAACCATCCTGAAGAAATTGTAGAATTTATGAGAACATATCTTACCTAATCTTACCTAAAACCTACTAAAGGTAACAAACAAATGGGAAACCTAGAAACAGATACAGAGAGAGATTCCAATTTGCCCTCAGAGCCATGATCCCCAATAAAAGACTTAACTCCAGTGACCAAAACTGATTTACAGCTTTTAGTCTCAAAACAAGATATTGCTGTAAATTTTGAAAAATTATGAGATGCTTGAAGACAACCAAGACATCATGGTGGAAGATTTATCAAATTCAGCGCAAGTCGTCTCATCTCATAAACAGCAATTACAGGAACTTGAGGACAAACTAGAAGATATTGAAAACAGGAATACGAGAAATAATATTAGGCTCAAAGGAGTACCAGAATCAATTGGAGCAAAGGACCTATCTACATATCTGCAGCAGCTTTTTTGAGCAATTACAGGTGAAAAAGGGGAAAGGGACTTTCCCATTGAGAGAGCTCATAGAGCGTTAAGGGCAAAACCTCGAGAAGACCGTCCGCCTAGGGATGTTATTATTAAGCTACTCTGCTATCCTGATAGAGAACACATCCTAACAGCAGCGAGGAAAAACCCCACCTTTAAACACCAAGGAACTGTGATACAGTTCTAACAAGATCTCTGCATTAAAACACTACAGCGCAGACAAGCAGTACGACCCCTCACATCTCTGCTGCAGAAAAATGACATCTCCTACAGATGGGGTTTCCCATTTTCCCTGAATATTAACAAAGATGGCAAGATGATAACCCTCAAAAACAGACAAGACATTCCAGAGGTCTGTAAGATACTGCATCTGGAAGTTCCGGAACTTCAACCTGAAGAGACCCCCACTTTATCCACTGACTCTAGGGAACTCCAAATAAACTCACGCAAATCCACCTGGTCCAGGGTGGCACGTAAGAAAGTCAAGACCTGATCATAAATGGTTCCATTCTTGGTTTAAGATGTCTGTCATTACACAGAGTATATCTTGTTCTTTTTGTCCTCAGTTGAGGGGGGATCTCTCTCTACATGAATTATGAGGAAGACTTTTATGAAATTAACCAGTCCTAGGCCTTCTATTAAGAATTGTAGAAGATAAGACTGTACCTATTTAGTTAATGTTATAATGTATAGATGTTTAACTATCGCCTAGATTACGAGTTTTGTTGGTAAGGCTGTGCGGTGCTAATGCGCAGTTTTCCCTCACCGCTCACCACAGACAACGCTGGTATTATGGGTGTTTAGAAACCCGGCGTTAGCCGCAAAAAAGTGAGCGTAGAGCAAAATTTAGCTCCACATCTCACCTCAATACCAGCGCTGCTTACGTTAGCGGTAACCAATGGGGCAGAGCCAGCTGAAAATAAACCTAACACCTTCAAAAAAGCAGCGTAAAGCTCCTAATGCAACCCCATTAATTCCTATGGGGAAACACATTTTTTGTCTACACCTAACACCCTAACATGAACCCCGAGTCTAAACACCCCTAATCTAACACTTATTAACCCCTAATCTGCCGCCCCCGACATCGCCAACACCTGCATAACATTATTAACCCCTAATCTGGTGCTCCGGACACCGCCGCCACCTACATTATAGTTATGAACCCCTAATCTGCTGCCCCCAACATCGCCGAAACCTACATTATATTTATTAACCCCTAATCTGGCACCCCCGACATCGCTGACACCTGCATAACATTATTAACCCCTAATCTGCCGCTCCGAACACCGCCGCCACCTACATTATAGTTATGAACCCCTAATCTGCTGCCCCCAACATCGCTGAACCCTACATTATATTTATTAACCCCTAATCTGCCACCCCCAATGTCGCTGCAACCTACCTACACTTATTAACCCCTAATCTGCCGCCCACAAAGTCGCCGCCACTAAATTAAAGTCATTAACCCCTAAACCTAAGTCTAACCCTAACACCCCCCCTAACTTAAACATAATTTAAATAAATTTAAATAAAATTACTATCATTAACTACATTATTCCTATTTAAAACTAAATACTTACCTATAAAATAAACCCTAAGCTAGCTACAATATAACTGTTGAGTAAGGTCCGGAATCAGACCCAAATGCTAGAGTGAACCCCCAGGACGTGACCCCACAACAACTTCTATATAACAAGGTACTCACACAGAGGGTCAAGAGGTTCTTGTGGTTCTGAATAGTAGTACTGGGTCTCTTGATAGAAGGAGGATTAGGACCAGGAATAGGCAATGTTAGTTCAGCAGAGTTCGGCAACTTGTAATCAGGCAGTTTAGGGTTAAACAATAGAGTAGTCAATTCAGCAGTGTTTGGCAACTTGTAATCAGGCAGTTCATGGTTAAGCAAGAGAATAGTCAATTCAGCAGTGTTTGGCAACTTGTAATCAGGCAGTTTAGGGTTAAACAAGAGAGTAGTCAATTCAGCAGTGTTTGGCAACTTGTAATCAGGCAGTTCTGGGTTAAGCAAGAGAATAGTCAATTCAGCAGTGTTTGGCAACTTGTAATCAGGCAGTTCAGGGTTAAGCAAGAGAATAGTCAATTCAGCAGTGTTTGGTAACTTGTAATCAGGCAGTTCAGGGTTAAGCAAGAGAGTAGTCAGTCCGGCAGAGTTTGGCAACTAGTAATCAGGAAGTTCAGGGTTAATCCATAGACAAGAGGAAAAAGGGTACTCACAAGCCACAGGAGAAAACAAACGGGCACCAGAAGATCAGGCCGCAGGGCTAAGTAACCCGCCTGACGTCAGCAGAGGAGGACGGCTCAGAATGTGCTCAGCGTTGCACAGGACAACAAAGCCGGAAGAACTGGAAGAGGAGCGCGATCGTGACAATAACAACTTTGTATTTATTTTAACTAGGTAGAATAGTTACTAACGATTTAATAGCTACCTAGTTAAAATAAATTCAAATTTACCTGTAAAATAAATCCTAACCTAAGTTACAATTACACCTAACACTACACTATAATTAAATTAATTACCTAAACTAAATACAATTAAATACAATTAAAAAAAAAAAGTACGGAAAAAACCCCACTAAATTACAGAGTTTTTTAAACTAATTACACCTAATCTAATTCCCCCTAATAAAATAAAAAAGCCCCCCAAAATAATAAAAAGCCTGACCCTATACTAAATTACAAATAGCCCTTAAAAGGGCCTTTTGCGGGGCATTGCCCCAAAGTAATCAGCTCTATTACCTGTAAATAAAAGTACAATACCCCCCCAACATTAAAACCCACCACCCACACACCCAACCCTACTCTAAAACCCACCCAATCCCCCTTAATAAAACCTAACACTAACCCCTTGAAGATCACCCTACCTTGAGAAGTCCTCACCCAGCCGGCCGAAGTCCTCAACAAAGCCGGGCAAAGTGGTCCTTCAGATGGGCAGAAGTCTTCATCGAAGCCAGCCAGAAGAGGTCATCAAGATGGGCAGAAGTCTTCATCCAGATGGCATCTTCTATCTTCATCCATCCGGCGCGGAGCGGCACCATTTTCAAGACATCCGACGCGGAGCATCCTCTTCCATCGACGTCCAACTGAAGAATGAAGATTCCTTTAAATGACATCATCCAAGATGGCGTCCCTTCAATTCCGATTGGCTGATAGAATTCTATCAGCCAATCGGAATTAAGGTAGAAAAAATCCTATTGGCTGATGCAATCAGCCAATAGGATTGAGCTTGCATTCTATTGGCTGATCCAATCAGCCAATAGAACAATAGAATGCCAACTCAATCCTATTGACTGATTGGATCAGCCAATAGGATTGAACTTCAATCCTATTGGCTGATTGCATCAGCCAATAGGATTTTTTCTACCTTAATTCCGATTGGCTGATAGAATTCTATCAGCCAATCGGAATTGAATAGTGGGTAATCGTACCCAAATTCAGATATATATTGGGGGGTGCTCACTATTCTAATAATAATAGAACAATGAGAGGAAAAATGGATAGCACAGAGTACTCAAAAGTATTGATTATCGAGACTATATCATGGTGAGATTTATCCAAGACGGATGGATAATAAAACTTTTTTGGCCAGACTCGGTAATACTGCAAATCCACTTATGTAAACTGCGAATCCTATATTTTCAATGGGACTTGCATAACGCCAGTATTACGAGTCTTCCAAAAAGTGATCGGTACAGCCTCTCCTGTTAAGACAATAAAAAAAAAATTAACCCCTAATCTGCCGAACCGGACATCGCCGCCACTATAAAAATATATTAACCCCGGGGGGCGGAGCCTACACTTGGAGCGGCAGGACGTGTCTCTGTGAAGCTCCTGCTTATATTTTATCAAAATCTGCTTTCTAGTTGACTGTAGAGGAAAATAACATAGTATTACTTTTCTATTTGGAAGTAGGAATTGCTACTACACTTAACCAGAGCTTTGGAGCTGATAAATCGACAAGCCTGACCTAAGCTCTCCAAGTAAGCAGCGCACAACTTTCTGTTGCTAGGCCATATCAGCCTTATTGAGGAGAGGTACGCAGCTGAGGATCCTGCACATATCCCCCCCCCAGGTTTCTGGGTTATAAAGTACACAGATACTTCTTGGCGCATTAAAAATTCATTTAAGACTGCTATTTCTTCTGGGGAACCCCAGACAGTATCCTTATTGAAGCATTTAACTTACTGCTGTCTTTTTCCCAAAATGGCGACACTGGATGCATGGGATCATCACATACAAGCTATTCTGGACAGCTTCCTACGTGAATTGGTGTGCGATCTGCACGGACTATTGAGACCACTGCTCCGGAGTGCCGCACCAAGAGGAGACTCGAGTTATATAGTCCCTCAAGAGAGTGGGGGAGACACCGGCACCGGAGATCAGATGACCATGGACGACCATGTGGTGGGATCGTGTTCATTGTTTGACATGGCGGCCGGTGAACACCCGGCTTCCACTTGCAGAGATGCAACTTTAAATGCCATGGATCAGCCATGGGTAATACTAACTGGGCAGTTTGATGAAGCTCCCGGCCGTTTTGTGGCCGCGGCTTGTTCAAGCTCCCTTCATGTCTGGTGGGAGCTTGCAGGATTCAAAGAGCTTGTGCGGGCTGTCGATCGCAGAATATCTCCACTCAAATATGGTAATCTACTTCTTCTTCACCTAAATGGTGAAACCGGTGCAGGGAGTTTGGGGTGGACGGTCTGGCTAGACGGCAGGTACATACTTGAGTTTTCAACCCGCAGAAGAGTGAGAAGAGAGACACTGTTGTTTAAGTTTCATCGTGTTGGTGTGGGTTAGTGACTTTTCTAAAACATACATGCTTTATTTAATTAAGTAAAAAAGAAAAGGGGGATAAACCTCCCTAGAAATGGTTAAACTACCCACAACCTTAGAACCAAAAACAACTTTTAAAAGCAAATAAACCGCTAGTCACTCCTCTGTTTCCTGGCCGGGAGCTGGAAACACCGGCATCAGGTGGCTAGAGTGACAATGCGGTATTAGACTCTAAAGTTTAAATAACAAACGCGTTTCGGCTCCGTGAGCCTTTGTCAATGTTTCACTTAGAGATTCTAAAATGAATAAGCCGAGGCTGTAGTGTGCGCGGCTTTTTATTTGAACCTTGTACTATTGCTATCCAATCCGGAGGGTGCCACAAGACAACGCCTCATTATCTATCAATGGGCGTTCAGGTATGCTTCCACCCACTGTTAAAAGAACTAGGATTGGATATTAGTTAGGTTCTCTTCTAATGGTCTGCACTATTATTGGTGGATTATATCAGAAAAGTAAAAGTCAATCACGCTCTTTCTCTTGCATTACTTAAAAGATGACATTTATTACCATCCTATAACGGTGAATTGAAGATATATATTATCAATGAAAAATCATTCAATTAGGAAATTAATCCAACACCGGATAAATCTCTTATAAAGTGTTATTATTTATCATTCATGGTAAGACATCAACCTACAAGTAAGATGCATATTAATTAGAATCCGAATTTCAATCCCTATTTGCTTATAGATAACAATTCCTTAGAAGATAGTCTATAGCTCCCCATTATTGTGTTATTCACAGAGTGTATTTCATGGTTGCCATAAATATCGCACTTGTTAAAAAGGATTGTGTTTATATTTATATAAGCTTCTTAGGTTATACATGCACAAAATTCTTATACAAAGCTCCACTATGTATCTTACAATTATAAAATAATATGACTTTGGACAGTGGGTGATTACAGATATATGTGCAGTTTTGAAAAACAAATATAATGATTCTATTGCATCTATATCACTAGCAATCAGAGCATCTGAAGTCAGTGTGTGAGATGGTTAGGTTATAATGTAGGGTGGTGGGTCACATATGACATATAAAGGCCATTGACTTTCTTTAGCAAAAAGGATTAAACAGGACAAGAAAACGTATTATCGTCTCACTTTGGCCTTGTTTATTTATCATTTACAGAGCCCTTATGTTAGCTTGTCTATGGACTATTTGATATATGCCCAATTCACCGTTACACATCCAATTATTACGGTGGCCAAATTATTCATTATTGGGAACCACGTATCACTCTAAAATAAAGTGATATTAATTGGAAATACAAAACACATACTGACAGACAGCAATAGAGAAAGTAATCACTATTCAGATATATACCCAATAATTGTTAAACTCATTCATGCCATTGGGTATGACAGTGTTCAGATTGAAAACCCATTTGGTTTCCATCTTTAACAGTCTGTTTTCCGTATTCCCCCCTCTTATTCCTGGTTTCAGTTTCTCTAATCCCCAGCATTTTAAAGCATTGGTTTTCCCACTATGATATTGAAGAAAGTGTTTAGCTACACTCGTTATTTGTTTTTTATCTTCAATATCTTTGTGGGCTGTCCTTATATTGCTCAGATGTTCAGTTATACGTTTACCCAGACTGCGTGTAGTCATGCCAACGTAATATAAATTACAACTACAGGATATGCAGTAAATTACGTTGGTACTTTGACAATTAATGTGTTCTTTTATGGTCCACGTATAATTAAATCTGTCCACTATAGATTGTTTTTTTACCATATGCTGGCATACTTTACAATGCCCACAGCCTATAGAACCCTTGTAAGTTGGAGATTTCTTTGCATTCCTGTCATAGTGACTAGTTATAAGCTTGTCACTGATGTTACTTGCTCTCCTGTATGTTACTAACGGTCTCTCAGGTAGCAATGGTTTTAAAAGTGTGTCCTGGGTAAGGACATACCAATGTTTTCGTAAAATGCTGGTAATGTGATCACTTTGTGGTGAGAAAGTGGTAATAAACCTAAGAGGGGTATTAGATTCTTTTAATTTGGGAGTTAAAAGTTCCCGTCTATCCTTCAGTAATACTCGATTGTAAGCTTTGGCTAGTAACTTTCTAGAATAACCACGTTCCAATAATCTTTCTCTCAGATCTCTCGCAGCTATCTTAAAGTTCTCAATAGTACTGCAATTACGTCGTAGACGTATATATTCCCCCATTGGGAGCCCCCTAATAGTTGCTGGATGGTGATAACTATTAGCATCTAAAATATTATTAGTGGAGGTAGGCTTTCTGTATGCCGATGTTTCAATAGTATTATCGGTTTTATGAATATACAGGTCCAAAAATTCCACTTTTGTCTTATTTATGGTAGATGTGAGGTATAGTCCAAAGGGATTGTCATTGAGAACTGTTATAAATTCAGTCAAAAGGTCTGGTGGTCCATTCCATACGAATAATATATCATCTATATATCTGGACCAGTGGGAGACATATTGGGTCAGATGTTTAAGGTCTTCATTGAAAACCACTGTTTCCTCCCACCAGCCCAGATATATATTAGCGTATGTCGGGGCACAGGATGTGCCCATGGCGGTACCACATGTCTGTAAATAGAATTTATCGTCAAATACGAAAAAGTTGTGAGTGAGTACAAACTTTAACATATCCAAAATAAATTCTTTAACCTCTTGAGTCATATTTGTATTCTTGTTGAGATAGTGTGTGGTTGCTCTACAACCCCACTCAGTTTTTATGCTAGTGTAGAGCGATTCCACATCACAAGTTACCAACAGAGCATTTGTATCAATCTGGAGATCATTGATTTTATTCAAAAGATGCATTGTATCCCTCGTGTATGATGGTAGGGATTCTACAATGTATCTAAGCCGAGCATCAATATATTTACTAGCTTTCTCAGTTAAGGAACCGATCCCTGAGACTATTGGTCTCCCTGGTGGTTTAATAGTATCCTTATGAATTTTAGGCAGTAAATATAGAGTGGCTATTTTGGGTTGTGTAATTTCTAGAAAGTTAAATTCTTTTTGATCTATAGTACCACATGCTAGAGCTGATTTGATCAGTTTATTGTAACTATTAAGGAACATATCCATAGGATTACAAAGTAGAATTCTGTAATTCAGAGGATTATTTAGTTGGCGTAGTGCCTCCTCTCTGTACATATTGTCAGGCCAAATTACAATATTCCCCCCTTTATCACTACTTTTAATCTGGACATGTTTTAGTTCAGATAGTTGTTTTAGTGCCATGTTCTCTTCTTTACTTAGATTAAAACCGGAAGTTTCAGTGTTCCCTTGAATATTAAGAATATCCTGGCATACTAAGTTCAGAAATGTGAGTGCACTATGTGAAGTACTGTTCGGGGGTACAAATTTGGACTTTGTTTTCAATATGTTGCGCCAACTAGTGTTTTCACTACTACTTATGGAGCTGCTAGTTTCTTCTAATAATGCAATCAAATCATTAATAGCTGCTTGGTCTGTAGAGTTCAAATTCTCTGAATCAGAGTTACTGAAGTATTTTTTTAAAAGAATCTTACGCGTGAATAAGTGTAAATCTTTTATTGCCTCAAATTTATTAAATTGTGGTGTGGGTATAAAGGATAGGCCTTTTTTGAGGACAGATATTTGTTCAGGGGTAAGAATTACATCTGAGAGATTAATAATGTTTAATTCCTGAGTATTCATTTCTTGGTGTATTGGGGTTTGTAATTGAACCTCACTTGTTTCCTTGTTCTGGGTTTTATTTTTGCGCCCCCTTCTTGTTCTACGCCTAAAGGGATATCTGAATTATTGACTTTATGTGGCTTAATTCTGTTTGTGTTTTTTAATATGGTTTTGGGCCTTGATTCATCCTCAGAGATTTCAGCTTCCGTGCTGTCACCTTCTCTGTCTGACATCTCTGTATCTGAATTAACAATTTTATTTTGCCCCCATGAATAAATTGTATCAGAGGAATAATCTTTAAGGTCCCTGTCTATTTTGCGTTCTTTGCGCTCTGATATAAAGCGTGCAAATTTCTCAACTTCCCCTTTAATTTTCTTATAAGATTTTTGAAAATCCTCATTTAACTCATATTGTTTAAGATCTTTACATAAAGTCGTGATATCCTCATTAATTTCAGTTAATTTGTCTAATTCATGTTCAGTAAGATATCCCAAGAAGGGGGCGCAAAAATAAAACCCAGAACAAGGAAACAAGTGAGGTTCAATTACAAACCCCAATACACCAAGAAATGAATACTCAGGAATTAAACATTATTAATCTCTCAGATGTAATTCTTACCCCTGAACAAATATCTGTCCTCAAAAAAGGCCTATCCTTTATACCCACACCACAATTTAATAAATTTGAGGCAATAAAAGATTTACACTTATTCACGCGTAAGATTCTTTTAAAAAAATACTTCAGTAACTCTGATTCAGAGAATTTGAACTCTACAGACCAAGCAGCTATTAATGATTTGATTGCATTATTAGAAGAAACTAGCAGCTCCATAAGTAGTAGTGAAAACACTAGTTGGCGCAACATATTGAAAACAAAGTCCAAATTTGTACCCCCGAACAGTACTTCACATAGTGCACTCACATTTCTGAACTTAGTATGCCAGGATATTCTTAATATTCAAGGGAACACTGAAACTTCCGGTTTTAATCTAAGTAAAGAAGAGAACATGGCACTAAAACAACTATCTGAACTAAAACATGTCCAGATTAAAAGTAGTGATAAAGGGGGGAATATTGTAATTTGGCCTGACAATATGTACAGAGAGGAGGCACTACGCCAACTAAATAATCCTCTGAATTACAGAATTCTACTTTGTAATCCTATGGATATGTTCCTTAATAGTTACAATAAACTGATCAAATCAGCTCTAGCATGTGGTACTATAGATCAAAAAGAATTTAACTTTCTAGAAATTACACAACCCAAAATAGCCACTCTATATTTACTGCCTAAAATTCATAAGGATACTATTAAACCACCAGGGAGACCAATAGTCTCAGGGATCGGTTCCTTAACTGAGAAAGCTAGTAAATATATTGATGCTCGGCTTAGATACATTGTAGAATCCCTACCATCATACACGAGGGATACAATGCATCTTTTGAATAAAATCAATGATCTCCAGATTGATACAAATGCTCTGTTGGTAACTTGTGATGTGGAATCGCTCTACACTAGCATAAAAACTGAGTGGGGTTGTAGAGCAACCACACACTATCTCAACAAGAATACAAATATGACTCAAGAGGTTAAAGAATTTATTTTGGATATGTTAAAGTTTGTACTCACTCACAACTTTTTCGTATTTGACGATAAATTCTATTTACAGACATGTGGTACCGCCATGGGCACATCCTGTGCCCCGACATACGCTAATATATATCTGGGCTGGTGGGAGGAAACAGTGGTTTTCAATGAAGACCTTAAACATCTGACCCAATATGTCTCCCACTGGTCCAGATATATAGATGATATATTATTCGTATGGAATGGACCACCAGACCTTTTGACTGAATTTATAACAGTTCTCAATGACAATCCCTTTGGACTATACCTCACATCTACCATAAATAAGACAAAAGTGGAATTTTTGGACCTGTATATTCATAAAACCGATAATACTATTGAAACATCGGCATACAGAAAGCCTACCTCCACTAATAATATTTTAGATGCTAATAGTTATCACCATCCAGCAACTATTAGGGGGCTCCCAATGGGGGAATATATACGTCTACGACGTAATTGCAGTACTATTGAGAACTTTAAGATAGCTGCGAGAGATCTGAGAGAAAGATTATTGGAACGTGGTTATTCTAGAAAGTTACTAGCCAAAGCTTACAATCGAGTATTACTGAAGGATAGACGGGAACTTTTAACTCCCAAATTAAAAGAATCTAATACCCCTCTTAGGTTTATTACCACTTTCTCACCACAAAGTGATCACATTACCAGCATTTTACGAAAACATTGGTATGTCCTTACCCAGGACACACTTTTAAAACCATTGCTACCTGAGAGACCGTTAGTAACATACAGGAGAGCAAGTAACATCAGTGACAAGCTTATAACTAGTCACTATGACAGGAATGCAAAGAAATCTCCAACTTACAAGGGTTCTATAGGCTGTGGGCATTGTAAAGTATGCCAGCATATGGTAAAAAAACAATCTATAGTGGACAGATTTAATTATACGTGGACCATAAAAGAACACATTAATTGTCAAAGTACCAACGTAATTTACTGCATATCCTGTAGTTGTAATTTATATTACGTTGGCATGACTACACGCAGTCTGGGTAAACGTATAACTGAACATCTGAGCAATATAAGGACAGCCCACAAAGATATTGAAGATAAAAAACAAATAACGAGTGTAGCTAAACACTTTCTTCAATATCATAGTGGGAAAACCAATGCTTTAAAATGCTGGGGATTAGAGAAACTGAAACCAGGAATAAGAGGGGGGAATACGGAAAACAGACTGTTAAAGATGGAAACCAAATGGGTTTTCAATCTGAACACTGTCATACCCAATGGCATGAATGAGTTTAACAATTATTGGGTATATATCTGAATAGTGATTACTTTCTCTATTGCTGTCTGTCAGTATGTGTTTTGTATTTCCAATTAATATCACTTTATTTTAGAGTGATACGTGGTTCCCAATAATGAATAATTTGGCCACCGTAATAATTGGATGTGTAACGGTGAATTGGGCATATATCAAATAGTCCATAGACAAGCTAACATAAGGGCTCTGTAAATGATAAATAAACAAGGCCAAAGTGAGACGATAATACGTTTTCTTGTCCTGTTTAATCCTTTTTGCTAAAGAAAGTCAATGGCCTTTATATGTCATATGTGACCCACCACCCTACATTATAACCTAACCATCTCACACACTGACTTCAGATGCTCTGATTGCTAGTGATATAGATGCAATAGAATCATTATATTTGTTTTTCAAAACTGCACATATATCTGTAATCACCCACTGTCCAAAGTCATATTATTTTATAATTGTAAGATACATAGTGGAGCTTTGTATAAGAATTTTGTGCATGTATAACCTAAGAAGCTTATATAAATATAAACACAATCCTTTTTAACAAGTGCGATATTTATGGCAACCATGAAATACACTCTGTGAATAACACAATAATGGGGAGCTATAGACTATCTTCTAAGGAATTGTTATCTATAAGCAAATAGGGATTGAAATTCGGATTCTAATTAATATGCATCTTACTTGTAGGTTGATGTCTTACCATGAATGATAAATAATAACACTTTATAAGAGATTTATCCGGTGTTGGATTAATTTCCTAATTGAATGATTTTTCATTGATAATATATATCTTCAATTCACCGTTATAGGATGGTAATAAATGTCATCTTTTAAGTAATGCAAGAGAAAGAGCGTGATTGACTTTTACTTTTCTGATATAATCCACCAATAATAGTGCAGACCATTAGAAGAGAACCTAACTAATATCCAATCCTAGTTCTTTTAACAGTGGGTGGAAGCATACCTGAACGCCCATTGATAGATAATGAGGCGTTGTCTTGTGGCACCCTCCGGATTGGATAGCAATAGTACAAGGTTCAAATAAAAAGCCGCGCACACTACAGCCTCGGCTTATTCATTTTAGAATCTCTAAGTGAAACATTGACAAAGGCTCACGGAGCCGAAACGCGTTTGTTATTTAAACTTTAGAGTCTAATACCGCATTGTCACTCTAGCCACCTGATGCCGGTGTTTCCAGCTCCCGGCCAGGAAACAGAGGAGTGACTAGCGGTTTATTTGCTTTTAAAAGTTGTTTTTGGTTCTAAGGTTGTGGGTAGTTTAACCATTTCTAGGGAGGTTTATCCCCCTTTTCTTTTTTACTTAATTAAATAAAGCATGTATGTTTTATAATGTCACCTTTGAAAGTGAGAGTGAGTGCTATCTAAACCCCTAATCTGTCTATCCTCTAGTGTTTAAATGTATCTTATTTAAAGGGGTAGCACCGGAATACAAATTTCTTATCTCACTTACCTACAGTGTAGTGCCAGTTTTTTTCTTTTTGTTTTCATTAGTGACTTTTCTGTAATGGACATAACATAGCCGGACTATGATAATACAATTTGCACTGAGTTTATTTCCATTAGAGATGTTGTGCTCTCTGTTGTCGCTCTCCTTACACTTTCTATATGGAGTTACTCAGTGCAAGTGGAGCTGACTAGTCTACTTTGTTATGTATCTGGATGGGCTCCCCTTTCCCTTGAGCTAAGAATTAATTATAGGTCACGCACTTGCTGTCTGGAAACATGGATGTCACAGAACATAGGTCTGACAGTATACTTTCCTGTACTACAGTAATTCTAGTTATTTATGGATAATGTAACTTACTGGGGATGGTCCTTTAACTGGGAAGCTGCTACAAATGCTAGATTCTAATATACATTTCTTTTATTGCAAGCAAAATTATATAGTTTGATATGTACAATCTAGCCTGATATAGTTCTTTAGACTATTCATGTATTACTTAGCTACCCATATCTTAGTAGGTTTATAGCATTACCACTTTAATGTTCATGAACTAGGTTAGTTTATCTCACTGGTTTCATTAGAAGTGAGGTGCTCTGTGTTACCACTCTTCTTACACTTTTTCTATAGTGTTATTTTGTGCAAGTAAAGCTTATTAGTTTATTCTGTTATGTATCTAGATGTGCTCCTCGTTTCCTTGAGCTAAGGATTAATTATAGGTCACTCAATTGCTACTTGGAAATATAGATATCACAGAGCATAAGTCTCACAGTATACTTTCCTGTACTACAGTAATTACAAGCAAAATTATATAGTCTGATATTTACAACCTAGCTTGATATAGTTCTTTGAACTATTTATGTATTACTTAGTTATAATATGGACAAGAATTGTGCTGTCTGCGGCCGAGACAGCATACTGAGCATACATTATAGCGTATAATGTTAAGTCATGAACTGATGACACTTTATATTGATGATCCAATACACAGTCAAACTGTACAGGTTATTTAGTCTGGAAATGAATGAGCACCCATAGCATAAACTCCTTCACAGTCTTGGCTGGTTTACTTACATATTTAAAGTAAAATGAGGATTATATGCTTTGCTTCTACAGATGTCACTCAATAGCACCTATTATTCATGTCCCCCTTCAATATATAAATAATCGATCCTCTGGGTTTATAAGACGCATAGAGTTAAAAAGAGTCTTTTGAAATGCTTATATTTATTAATAATAATATTGTTGTAAATTATCCATATACAGTGCTGCGGCCATCCACACATTTCTTTTTTAAAATGCTGTTAGAAAGTCTTATAATGACTTGTGGTTTGTTTCCCCCATGATAATCGAGCTACTAACTGCTGGTGAAAGTTTTAAAACGAATGAGGTTCCCCTTGAGTTCTATATATATACATATATACTTTTATGTACTTATATTTCTACCTTCTGAAAATGTTTTATTCCGATGGTCAAAGGTCCAAGAGTGACCTAACATAATGCAAAGGGAAGGTGACATTAAATATACACGCCATTATCTTTATACTTGTAAATGATCTATTTTGTATGATTTTTGGACAAAACCAGGTTATGCTTATTGTTTTGTATCGCAAATATATTGGCTGTATTGTATCTTTGTTTTCAATTATATAACCTACTGGTTAGGCTTAGGGACACAGATCCCATACGACACCCTTGCTTTAATTTTAATGCGTTCACTACTAGTATGTAATTAATATTCCCCCTTTACCCTTTAAAATGAGGTGTTGTTTCCATAGGCTTTCCTACTAAATTTCTTTTGCAACTGGACTGACAATGTGCTTGCCTTTTTCTTTTTTGTTTATATATTTGGCTGTTGATTGATGATTCTATACGCACGAGAGATATGTCTACTTATTTGAGCATAAACTGTTATATTGATGTTTTGCAACATGTTTTATGTATATTTCTCAAATGTCATAGATTGTTTGTATGCCTTATATTCAAACCTCAATAAAAATCTTTAAAAAAAAATTATATATATATATATATATTAACCCCTAAACCGCCGCCCTCCCACATTGCAAACACTACTTAAATTTTATTAAAAGTATCGATTATCGAGACTATATCATGGTGAGAATTATCCAAAACGTGTGGATAATAAAACTTAGCGTTTAATAAGTAAAATTAAAAATTATAACAAACAGTGTGGTGTATTAAAACTTAGACTAAAACTCTTAATAGAGAAAGAGCTGGTGTGCCCAGGGAATAATGTTACCATTATAAAAACTGATGAGATGCATATATCTGGCCAATGAAGGAAATTCTGACTGATGTACACCCAAATCTGCTCGCGGAATGCACTGAAAAAATTATCAGGAAAGGGGATAAACCTCACACACATTAACTAGCGCTAGTGCAATACTGGAGCGATGTCTATAGTCAGAGTCCCTCATGAAACGATTATTTATATCAGCAAATAGATTGCTAGTCCAGTGTGTAAGTAACCAATTTAAAAGGTTATATAGTAAGGTAATAGAGCACATATGTCAGGCCACTATGCCCAGATAGTATTATAACCAATGTCATAAGGTCAGGATATTCACTAACATCAAGCGGATGAAGTACACATAAGTGGCCAAGTAAGGAATCTCTGACTGATATGCACCAAACCTGCTCACGGATTGCACAATATTGCTATCTAAAAAGAGGATAAACCTCACACAGTTTAACTCTCCCTAGTGCAATACTGGAGCGGTGTAAATCAGTCAGAGTTCTATACTGAGATAATAGAGCACATATGACAGGCTACTATGCCGAGATAGTATTATAACCAATATCATACGATCAAAATATTCACTAGCAACAAGTGGATCAACCAATTCACTAGCATCAAGTGTGTTAACCAATTCAATTTTCGTCCCATTGGACTCTCATATGTCCTTACCCTCCCACATCAGAACCATGTGTTCATGCATTGCTAGTTTCCAAGCCCTGAGGTAGTGGTACCTCTCCAGACCGAGCAGATCTTTAACCCCGTGTTTCCATTCATTGAAGCTCGGCACACTTACGGATTTCCAATATTTTGGGATTAAGCCCTTGGCGCAGTTCAGCATCAGCAAAAAAAAGTCTGTGTTTTGCCTCCACCACAATTTTGGGGAGGGCATCTCAATGCTGCTTTTTAAGGCTAAAGCAAGACTCGTAATCTCGCCGTATATATTTTAATAAGGTGACTGCATATACGCAGTCGTTAAGGTTTACATTTTTATTGTTATTTCACTGTTTATATTGTCACTGTGTTGCAAATATTTCTCCCTTTATGACTATTGTTTGGCTGAAAACCCACACCCAGGTTGCGAATTGCTTACAATTGAGCTTTGTAGTACAGACTCTGTTCAGTCTCGGTTGGTCGCTAGCTGGGGCGATGGACCTGGAGGAGTTAAAGTACCTTGAAAGATACACTTGCCACCACCTCACAACACTCACTGATGTCCCTTCCGAAAATTAGATTAATCTCACATAATGTGAGAGGTTTGAACTCAGACATTAAGCGGCGCACAGCTATGACACACTACAGAAAACTACAGGCCAATATTATATATTTACAAGAAACACATTTTATTAAACCCCATATACCAAAATACTGGTCTAAAGAATACAAGCAACACTATCACGCAACAACAGACACTAAGAAGAGAGGGGTATCAATATTGATCCACTCCTCCTTACACTTTATACATAATAAGACTATAGCTGCTAAAGATGGACGTTACCTATTAGTTCAGGGACAAATACAAGGGGTAGAAGTCTTGTTATGTAACATATATGCCCCGAACGAAAAACAAGATGTTTTTTTCCGCCATATTTCACATTTACTAACTGGTCTCAGACTCGGATAATTTTGGCAGGAGACTTTAATGTAGACATCCAATCCTTATGCTACACAACTACACCTAGGTTATCTAAGAAGCAACAGAGATCTAAAACAGTGGCGTTAAATATACTTGTCACCCCATACATTATTGGACACCTGGCGGGCTTTACATGGGATCACGACAGACACTACTTTCTTTTCAGCAGCACACCATAGCTACTCCAAGATAGATTATGCTTTCCTTAGCCAGATTTTGAGGCCAGTCCTGGTTTCATCCAATATAGAAACTTGCTCATGGCCAGATCACTCCATAACTCAGATTATGTTGGAGGGAATTAGAGATCCTAAGAGAATCCCAAAATGGTCTTTTGACTCTTCCTGTCTCAGAGATCCACTGACAAAGAGGGATGTGTTGAGGGAATTGGGAGAATACTGGAATATAAATCTAGGTACAACAGAGAACCCAATGTCACTATGGGCAGCACATAAAACAGTAATAAGAGGCTTACTAATTAAGGAAAAGACCAAATACAAAAAGAACCAAACTGCGCTTGCCGACAAATTACAAGCTGAGATTGAGGCCTTGGAGGGTGAACACAAGAGAACACAGACAGACTCTACACTCCATGCACTACAACAGAAGAGACAACAATTAAATAGTATCCTAAATGAACAATCGGTTAAATTAGCTCAGAGGTTGAAAACTAATTATATGCTGTATGCGAACAAACCTGATAAATATCTAGCCAGTAAGATTAGAGAGAGCTACCAGTTGGCCTCTATCCCAACTATTCAACGGGCAGATGGGGAGTTGACTTCCCATCCCCAAGAGATAGTAGACATATTTGCACGATTTTACGGGGCATTGTATGATGGGAAAAAGGTAAAACACTCCATAGAGACCACAAACCTCTTACAGGCTTTCTTAGAGGAGGCTAAGCTAAGCCAGATTTCTAAGGATGATCAAGAAAGGCTTAATGCCAAGATTACCCATGCTGAGGTGTTACAGGAAATTAGAGATCTCAAACCTGGAAAAGCTCTGGGCCCAGATGGTCTGTCTGGGGAATATTATAAACTATTTACATCAACTTTGATCCCACATTTAGTACAATTTGCGAACCACATTTTAGAAGGAAATGAGATACCCAAAGACCTACTTCAAGCCAAAATCATAGTTATACCAAAACCAGGGAAACAACCCAAGTTGTGTTCAAATTACAGACCAATATCACTGATCAGGATATTAAAATTGTAATGAAAATTTTAGCAAACAGATTTAAAATAATTCTACCCCAGATTATACACCCAGATCAAGTTGGGTTTATTAAAGACAGGGAGGCCACAGATAATGTTAGTAGAATAATTGTAATAGATTACATAAAGGATCATGGAATACCCTCTCTACTACTGTCATTGGATGCGGAGAAGGCCTTTGACAGGGTGGAATGGGGTTCAGGGCACATTGGATTGGATCAGCCAATCGGATTGAACTTGAATCTGATTGGCTGATTCCAGCAGCCAATCAGAATTTTCCTACCTTAATTCCGATTCGCTGATAGAATCCTATCAGCCAATAGGAATTCGAGGGACGCCATCTTGGATGACGTCCCTTAAAGGAACCGTCATTCATCGGGAAGTCGTCGGCCAGGATGGATGTTCCGCGTCGGCGGGATGAAGATGGAGCCGGAAGAAAGAAGATTGAAGATGCCGCTTGATAGAAGACTTCAGCCAGATGATGAACCTCTTCAGCCCCCGCTTGGATAAAGACTTCAGCCGGATGATGGACCTCTTCAGCCCCGGATCGGATGAAGACTTTGGACCCTCTTCTGGACGGATCGGTGATACCCCGCGTGGTGAAGACAAGGTAGGAAGATCTTCAGGGGCTTAGTGTTAGGTTTATTTAAGGGGGGTTTGGGTTAGATTAGGGGTATGTGGGTGGTGGGTTGTAATGTTGGGGGGGTATTGTATGTTTTTTTTACAGGCAAAAGAGCAGAATTCTTTGGGGCATGTCCCGCAAAAGGCCCTTTTAAGGGCTGGTAAGGTAAAAGAGCTTTTCAATTTTTATTTTAGAATAGGGTAGGGCATTTTTTTATTTTGGGGGGCTTTGTTATTTTATTAGGGGGCTTAGAGTAGGTGTAATTAGCTTAAAATTGTTGTAATATTTTTATAATAATTGAAAATTATTTTTTTATTTTTTGTAACAGTTCTTTTTCTATTTTTTGTACTTTAGTTAGTTTATTTAATTGTATTTATTTGTAGGTATTTGTATGTAATTAATTTATTGATAGTGTAGTGTTAGGTTTAATTGTAGATAATTGTAGGTATTTTATTTAATTAATTTATTGATAGTGTAGTGTTAGGTTTAATTGTAACTTAGGTTAGGATTTATTTTACAGGTAATTTTGTAATTATTTTAAATAGGTAGCTATTAAATAGTTATTAACTATTTAATAGCTATTGTCCCTGGTTAAAATAAATACAAAGTTGCCTGTAAAATAAATATTAATCCTAAAATAGCTACAATATAATTATAATTTATATTGTAGCTATATTAGGGTTTATTTTACAGGTAAGTATTTAGCTTTAAATAGGAATAATTTATTTAATAAGAAATAATTTATTTCGTTAGATAAAAATTATATTTAACTTAGGGGGGTGTTAGTGTTAGGGTTAGACTTAGCTTTAGAGGTTAATAAATTTATTAGAGTAGCGGTGAGGTCCGGTCTGCAGATTAGGGGTTAATACTATTTATTATAGGGTTATTGAGGCGGGAGTGAGGCGGATTAGGGGTTAATAACTTTATTATAGTAGTGGTGAGGTCCGGTCGGCAGATTAGGGGTTAATAATTGTAGGTAGGTGGCGGCAACGTTGGGGGCGGCAGATTAGGGGTTAATAAATATAATATAGGGGTCGGCGGTGTTAGGGGCAGCAGATTAGGGGTACATAGGGATAACGTAGGTTGCAGCGGTGTACGGAGCGGCAGATTAAGGGTTAATAATAATATTCAGGGTTCAGCGATAGCGGGGTCGGCAGATTAGGGGTTAATAAGTGTAAGGCTAGGGGTGTTTAGACTCGGGGTACATGTTAGGGTGTTAGGTGCAGACTTAGGAAGTGTTTCCCCATAGGAAACAATGGGGCTGCGTTAGGATCTGAACGCTGCTTTTTTGCAGGTGTTAGATTTTTTTTCAACTCAAACTGCCCCATTGTTTCCTATGGGGGAATCGTGCACGAGCACGTTTTTGAAGCTGGCCGCGTCTGTAAGCACCGCTGGTATTTAGGGTTGCAGTGGCAGTAAATTATGCTATACACTCCCTTTTTGGAGCCTAACGCAGCCCTTCTGTGAACTCTAAATACCAGCAGTATTTAAAAGGTGCGGGGGGGAAAAAGCACGCGTAGCTAACGCACCCCTTTGGCCGCAGAACTCTAAACCTAGGCGTTGGTTTTTCCAAGGTCATGCACTTGCATAGGGATAAATAGATCATCCTTAACTCTCTCAATTCCTGCGAGGTATTGAGTGTGGCCTCCCCCTTTAGGGATTTTATGATCCCCCTTGTGGAGAGATATGGTTAATACATCCTGTCTAAGGAAATATTTGCTATCTTTCCAGGCAAAATTTTAAAAATATTAATATCAGAGCCGCTTAAAGGATTCTGATAATTTATTTGTAGGATAGTGATTTCAGGTATAGAGTTATTCCTGAAATTAATCTCCACAGCATCTGGCTTCTCTTCCACCACATGACAGTTATGTCGGGTGTGAGATATACCGGATCGCTCATAATTAATAGGCCTTTTTACTTGTGACCAAATTACATTATTTATGCAATCAATTATGGTGCTTAATCGCTTCAGGAGATCACTACCAATTATTAAAAGATCAGTTGGCAGATCCACTATAATGACAGGGTGTCTTATTACCCTGTTCCCCAGCCTTAGTTTTAACCATGCAGTACTGTAGACTTTTAGAGTTACCCCTATTAGAGAACCATCAAATGCTTTTATTTTAGGTTTGTGTTAGCTCATTTAGCTGCGTGTAGTACCTGTGGGATAAAATAGTTGCCTGAGATCCAGTATCAATTAATCCCATGATAGGGTTGGAAACTGAATCCTGGAGCTCAGCTAATACATAATATCTCCCTGCAGTTTCTACCATTTCACACATAAAATTGGCATGATTACACATCTGTAGTCTTTGCCATGTGTTACCTGAATACGCCATGTTACCTGATGCAGGATAATTTTCATGCTCACAATTCTCTATAATAGGGCTGATTGGGTTCCTGTGTACTGCATCTGTGGAAATAAGGTTAAGAGAATACTGCAAAGGAAGAGATTTGTTAGAGCTTTCAGGCTGAGGTTGCTCATCATCACAGCTAAATCGTCCGTTCCTGGTCTGTAGGGAGAGAACATGATTAGTACCATTATTGACATTTATCATTTTATTTGGTATATCTCTCCCCCCTCTTTGAGGTAATACTGCAGTATTTATGACTGTGCTTGTGGCCTGCTGTTGACCCCTGGCTGTACCCCTAAAAAAGGATTGTTAAGGTTCTGAGCCATCAAAGCTTGACTCATATTAGTAAATAGTGTACATAATTGACTAACTTGTGTATTGAGTTGGCCCACTTGAATGGACAAGCTATCCTTACCCATGGACTGATTTTTGATATCCCAGGGTATTGATTACTGGATCCTTGGGATCCCTCAGAATCATAGCTATTTCTTCTATTTTGACGTGGTTGTCCTTGGGATTCAACTTGTTCAGCGTTAATATTTTGGGGAGCACTATTTACTTGGGGTGTTTGGTTACCCTGAGAGTATTTTTGCCAATTTTGGTATTTACTTTTACGGGGATACCAATTACCTTATGAGTATTCATCTCTTTGGGGATAATTATTTACCTGGGTATGCCCCCCATTTTGAGCCTCAGCCCATGTTGGGGGAGGCGCAGAGTTAAAACTTTGTGGGGAAGGCCAGTTTTTGCGGGCCACTTCCACATAAGTTTTCTTTTTAGACTCCAAATTTAGGGGGCTAGGTGACACCCTAGTTTGTGCCACAATTTTGGGACTGGGTTTTGATTCCCTTTTAACCCCCTGTTCACCGGACTGCTAAATAGAGTATAACTTTGTACTCTCTTTGATCAGCCAATCCAATAAACAGTGCTCATCAAAATCTCTAGCCAAATTAAGCTTGATGTGCGCAGGCAATGCTTCGAAAAATCTTCTATCTAAGCTACTAAATTCTGGTTATATTTTTGTAAGGTGGCCATATTTTGGGCAAACTCATCAATTTTATCCTGAATTCGTTATGCCTCTTCCTCATCTAACCTTAATGAATAATTTTCACCCCTCAGTTGCTCCAATTGTGAATTTTGTATTTCTATTTTATTGTACATTTCATCATTCACATAGAGGAGCAGGCCCCAAGTTTTGAAAATTATTTCATTGCGTTTCCCCCGCTTTTGAGGTTGGCCCAATTTTAACAGCCTTTGAAATATTTCGCTTTCGCCATGCCATATATTATCTGCAATATTTTTGGCCTTAGTCTTCAGTATCTTAATGTAAGCGCCTAATTCTCCCTTAATACTTAATCTATTTTTAAGGTAAGTAATGGCTTCTGTTTTAAGCATTTCTGCCTGACTAACGGGCAATTTTAGGGAACATATTTCAACACTATGTACAGGTTCAAATGATTCACTTCTAGTAACAGACATTATTAAATTGACTTAGTATTTGGTTAAATTAAAACCCTAATACAATTTTGACCAATAAGAAGAAAAATAAAAAAATATTTTCAAAAGTATCAATATTAATTTTGAAATATGAAAAAAAAAAAAAGTAATCAATTTTTCAAAAATATTCTTTTAGCAATATATTTTTTTCAATAATAATTTCTATTTACTACAAATATATTATATCAATGTGATAAATTTAATAATATCTACTGCAGTGCCTCAAAATAATATGTCAGTATATGGCCGGGTTATAATACAATTTATTTAATAATTATTCTTTAAAACAAACCCCCAATAAAATGCATATATGAAACAGTTAAAATCAATTTTTTATTCCTAAATTCTTTATATTAGTTAAAGTTATAAACACATTGAATTATATTTATATAAACCAGATATGAATCAAACTATACAAGCTTAAACTGTTACAATATTCTATACAAAGATCATAAAAATAGATCTTTACAAATTACCTTATTCACAATAATCTCCCAAATCAGAGTTGCATTAAAATGGTTTGTTAATCTTTCAGACCAATATAATTAAGCTGTTTAGCCCACAAATGATTCTATATAACTTTAATTAAAACACCAGAAGCTATATATATTCTTAATGCAAACAGCCAGCTTATATGACTAGCTAAGACTACACAGGACTATAGATATAAGCATAAAATACAAAGTGTGCCCTTTTAAAATTACTACTGTAATCTAAATATAGCCTTTAATTTAAATATTATATATACTTAACAGTTTCTTATACTTTACCCAAATAAGCAAATGATGATTCAGTTTCCAGAATTTCTTGTGGGTCATCTATGGAGGGTTTACTCACAATGTGTAAGGGTATAGACCTCAAGAATTGTTAATCTTTCTTTGTTCAAGAAAGTGTCCCCAAAAACGGCAGAGAATATATTTGGCACCAAAGCCTATGTATTTTTCTCTCCAAAAGTTAATGCTTCCTTGAGTATGTCTGTATCCTTCTCTCTTAGGTGTGTGACACCCTTTATTTTAATCAATCCCACAAGATTTTGATAGGCCTTTACCAGTGCTTGTCTCTGATTTTATTTTGGGAAACGTCTCCCTGAGTAGTCAAATGCCTTTTGGTTGTAATACCATTTTTGAACTATAGGTGGCAGCAGATAACCAGAAATGCAGTTTTACCATCAATGCTGCTACAGTTTAGTATAGATTCATATATATTTTTACAATGTATTATATTTTCTAGTATTAATAAGTCACGTGTTCCGTGTGTAGTGGACCACGTCACACCACTCATCCTGAGCATTTCAAGACCAGCTATGATATTTAATCTCATATTACAAAGTGATTCTTATACATTTAAAATATATGGGTATTTAAAAGGATTGTAATACTTTTAGCATGAATCCAATTAATATCTCAGCCTGATCTTAGCATCACATACATACCTTTAGATCAGCAATCAGATGTGGTTTCATATTTATTACTATCCCATATAAATATTTCATATCTGTATATTTCTTGCTGAGTGTATAAAACACATGACACTATTTAAAACACAAACCACATATGTACTTATTAGATGCCTGAAAAATATAAGAATATGTTATCCATTAAATTTATTACAAACCTGAAATGCATTTCTCAGATCCATGGAATTGTACATTTTTATACAGTATTGAAAATTACCCCAGTTGTATTATTAAATTAATTTAACAGCTACAATGCAACATGTGTTTCTGTTAGCCAGCACAGATGTGTATCCGAGGTCTAGGGACAATTAACAGGTCTGTGCTAATTACTATATTCCTGGGCCTTAGTGTTTGCTTATCTGACTTATTCACAAGATAACTATGAAAACAATTCTTTTGATGAATTTGGAACAAAGGCCTGCAATGCATCCTATGTACCCAAGAAGAAGTAGGGGTTGGTCTGCCATGGCCACAGCCCACACAATTCATGTCAAATTAGATTATAAAAAGAAAAAAAAATATGACATATTAGATTCCATGATACATCTGTAGTTTATTTAGGGTTACTTCACAGATACCCTTACAACAAAGCACATTTGAAAATAGAAGTTAATTTAAAAGTGTCTTAAAATTACATTCTCTAACTGAATCATGCACGACCATGCTATTAAAAAACACACAGGATACATTGTAGGTCATTAAGGGGTTAAATGAGAAAAAGGACTACACCATCTTTGAACTTGATTACGAGTTTCGCGCAAGTGAAAAGGGGTTTATCGCGGCTCTTTGTACACATTGGAAGTAACACGTTTTACAAGTTTAAAGTAAATGCGCTAAAGCGCCAGTCAACACCAGTATTTTTGTTGTTTAAAAGATAGGTAATCCCTTTATTACCCATTCCCCAGTTTTGCATAACTAACACAGTTATAATAATACGTTTTACCTCTGTGATTACCTTGTATCTATGCCTCTGCAAACTGACCCCTTATTTCAGTTATTTTGACAGACATTCATTTTAGCCAATCAGTGCTCACTCCTAGGTAACTTCACGTGCATGAGCTCAATGTTATCTATATGAAACACATGAACTAATGCCCTCTAGTGGTGAAAAACTGTCAGATTAGAGGCGGCCTTCATAGTCTAAGAAATTAGCATATGAACCTCCTAGGTTTAGCTTTAAACTAAGAATATCAAGAGAACAAAGCAAATTTGGTGATAAAGGTAAATTGCAAAGTTCTTTAAAATTACATGCCCTATTTCAATCATGAAAGTTAATTTTGGACTTAACTGTCCCTTTAAATTTACTTTAAAACATGAAACCAGGAATCTCCCTGCTTTTTTCAAGTAAGAACATAAACTGAGTTGCTTTATACCGATCTGTTATTGAAAACAGAACATGTTTATAACTTTGTGTACTGTATTAAATTTTAATTTCCTCAATAAAAATGTAATAAAAAGTGGAAAAATATATCTTATCATTCCCACATAAAATGGAATATATCAAAGTCTTGAAAAAGTACGTTATTTTGTAAATTTGTCAAATTGGAATTCTCCACGAGTAATAACAACCTTCTATAAAACAGCAGTCTTTTTTTTATTTATTTTTTTAAATAATGTTTCACTAACTTTTCCAGTTATGCCCTTTGAAGCTGTTATTTTTCCATTTTACGCTTTAACATGATTTACATTTCTTAAAAATAGCTATGAATTATGGGATTGTCTAATATCATAATTTCAAAATAAATGAATCTGTACATTTTTTGAGATTAAACCTAAATTTTTTAGAAAAGGACAAGAAAATCTTGATATGTACCTCAGTAAACCGGCGGTAGAATTCATAAATCCCTTCACTTTTGTAAATAATTTCTTTTGTTGTAGCATATAACCTGTTCAAATTATATGCCTTATTTATCATTTTAGCCTATTCTTCAGCTCCATGGCCAGTAAAGCGGTCTGATTTCAGCATGTGCTCTCGCTGTGTTCTAACCTTGGATATCATATTATTATTATTATTAAACTAAAAATACATTCTAACTTAATTTCTCAAGTTTCAAACTCTATGTAACCTTGTGGAGGTTGCCAGAGAAAAAAAAAATCACTTCATTTGTCTCTTACGTCTCATTAAGCTCTGCACGACTTCCAGCAATTTTTAGCAGGAGATAAAATCAGCAATATATTTTTTAAAAGAGATCTAGATTTGTAGTGCTTGGTGCTGGAGCCTTGCAAAGGATTGTGAGAAACGTACAGATGTCTGATGTGGATGTGTTCCCTCTATTAAATAATCTCTCAAAAGAAAATTAAGACAATACTGTTTTCCTTCATACCCTTATTATCTTTGATAAACTGACAAAGCTGCTTAACAGATTTTGATTACAAAAAAAAAAGAATAGCTTTAAGTTTAAGCCTGTTATTTTTTTTCACACAAAAGAAAAACAGTAAATGACCTATATCGTTAGTGCTATTTAAATTATTTGCTTATTTAAATTAACTCATTAAACCCAACCTTTTTCTTTTGTGATTCAGATTGAGCATGTCATTTTAAAATTCTTCCTAATTTGCTTCTATTATCACATCTACTTCATTCTCTTGACATCCTTTGTTGAAGATGCAACAATATACTCCTGGGAGCTAGCCAAAGGGTCATATATATGTGCAGCCACCAATGACCAGCTCTCACTAGTGCATTGTTGTTCTTGAGCGTATCTAGGTATGTTTTTGAATAAAGGATACTAAGAGAATGAAGAAACTTTAAGTAAATTGGATAGTAGATTAAAATTGCATGCTATATGTGAATACTGATAAAAATGGGTTTCATGTCCCATTAAAATAGTAAAATAAATATGACAGAATTTTGTTATGACACAGTTTTATACATTTAAAAGGCTAGGATTTAAAGGGACATGAAACCCGACATTTTTCTTTCATGATTCAGATAGAACATGCAATTTTAAACAACTTTCCAATTGACTTCTAGTATCTAGTTTGCTTTATTCTTATGATATCCTTTGTTGAAGAACCAGCAATAGCACTATAATATGAGAAATATATGTGCAGCCATCAATGAGCCTACCTAGGTATCTATTTTAACAAAAGATACCAAGGGAACAAACCAAATTACAACCTCAAATCCAAAAATGTTGGGACAGTATGGAAAATGCAATATATATATATATATATATATATATATATATATATATATATATATATATATATATATATATATATATATTCCTATATATATCTGTAAATATCTATACCAGTAAATATTCATATAGATATAAATATATATTTTACATTAACATCATCATATATACCAGTATAAAAAAATATATATTTTAAAATAAAAGGAACATTTTCTTCTATGTGAAGAACATTGGAATGTAAAATATGTGTAACACACTTCGGGTTTCATGCGGTAGGTTTAACGCAGTGTCAGGTTAGCACGCATGAAGAATTACTTATCTTCTTATCTTAATGCGCATTAAGTAAATATTACAAATAAAGTATTGAAAAATATTAAGAATTATTAATAATTATAGTTACTGTAAAATATACATATATATTCAGATGATTTTTAGAATATTTATGCACATCTCTAAAAAATATTTACAATAATTGTTAAAGTTTTTTCAATAATTTTTAATATTTACATAACGCTCCTTAAGATTACTAATTCTTTATGTGCACTAACCCGACATTACATTAGACCTACAGTGCAAAACCGGAAGCTCATTACACATATTTTGCATTCCAATGTTCTTCATAGAATTTAAAAAAAAAAAAATATATATATATATATATAAGATCATTTTTAATGCAATATATATGTATACCAATATATGGATATATATAAAGGTAAGGTACATATAGATATTCATATAGATATATAGATATATATATATATATATATACACAGTATATATATATATATATATATATATACAACCAGAAGCAGGGAACCAGCACACTCTCTTTATATCCAACTGCCGGGGTGCCTTGCAAGCAATCAAATATCAGCAAAATAAAGCAGGCACTCTCCGTTTAACTTTGTCGTTTGAGGACGGGGGAGACCCCGAAAACGTTTACCATTAAACGACAAAGTTAAACGGAGAGTGCCTGCTTTATTTTGCTGATATATATATATATATATATATATATATAAATTTAAAATTAAAATAACATTGTTCTGTATGTGATGAATGTGAAATATTAATAACTCCCGTCTGGTATAGCAATGTGGGTTTAATATGGTGTCAGGTTAGCGTGTGAGCGATAAGTGTTAGGTTTGTTTTCAATAGTGCTCCATTGAAGTCTATGGGGAGAATAAGTTAGCATGGTCATGATATCCGAAGTCCTTTAGCTAGTTTTACTTTCAACTTCTGGCGCAGTTATCACTTGAACGATAGTTCTAAATAGCTCGCCACTTGTAATCTGGCCCTCTATGTCTAATACTAAACAGATTTTGCAGTGCTGCCCTTAATGAGTCAGTCTACTCCAGAATTGTTATTGTTTAAAAAGATAGATAATTCCTTTATTACCAGTTCCCCAGTTTTGCATATGCTATTTAAGATGTGTGGTGATATATGTGCAGGACTCAACTGTGCAGCCCCTAATTCTGATATGCTCCCAGTATCAGAAAGTGAAAATCTAGAACATGTGGGGGGAGGGGTGCGCTCAACTACAGAGCTGTGAGTAGGACTTATCTATTATGTATGACTAATATATATTTAGACTACCTAGTGTAGGAACATATAATATAGTGATAGCATACAATTGAAATATTTCTATTAATTTATATATTCTACCCGTGGTCGCTTATGATTATAAGGTGGGAGAATGTTAGATGTGAATCCTTATATAAGGTATATGTGTGTGTGCAATAATTATTATAAATAGTGCTACAATATGTTGCAATATGTTGCAAGAAACAATGCTTGAAGTGCAATATGTGCAATAAATACAGTGAAAATAACGATATGTGCTTCTTAATAAAACCAACAATATGTGCTTCTTAATTAAAACAAAACAAATGTACAATTGACTTATTAATCAGTTTATATAAGTAAATAAAAACAAATAATAACAAATAAAATGGTCATATCATTGCATTGGAATACAACAACTGGTTCACTGATTGTGTCGGTGAAACTGATTTATCAGCATAGACAAAAGTACTGACATTGGTCAATAGACACTTAAAGACAAAATATGTCCTTAAAAAGATACGATGATTATAGTTCAGCTTAAAGTATAAAAGTTATAGGTCAAAAGTTGTGGCCACAACTATTTGTAAAAGATCCAAAAAGCTCCAAGGAGCTGTTTCCTGTTAGGATAGCTTGTGTAGCTTGTAATGTCCCGTTATTAAAAAGCAATAGTATGGAATTCTTATGGTGCTCACCCCTACCGGACTACCGATATCCCTTACCTCCTCTTGTACTAGCGTGGGTTATGGGAAGGATTGCAATTAACTCGGGATATGTCTCAGTTCGGCGTTTGCCGTGTAGCTGTGGTAGTATGTGAGCGTCTCACCTTCAAATTGCCCGGTCAATCCTTCCTACCCTGACGTCTACGTTGAGTAGTCACGTGGTCCTCGGAGGTCCAATCGGATAGCCGGGTCGTTGGGGGGAGTGGTGCGATAGCGATTCTGTCTGTTTTGCTTGCTGGAGCCAAATTCGGTCACACTGGATTGTCAAAATCTACGCGTTTCAGCGCTGGATATGCGCCTTTATCAAGACTTCCTATTATTGTGTGAGATCTGTGGCTCTATTTCTAGTATTCTGGGCGTTAAAAAACTCCTCCCATAGTGTCATATATCAGGAGATATTATCGCTTACTTGTCTATGCCTTTATTAAACCAGTTGTAATATAAAATAAAAACTAGTAATAACAATAGCACATTATTGTGTACTTAAAACAACAGTGACAATGTTACACTCGAACATTATTGGAACTGTGTAATTGATGTTAATCCAAAATGTGGATATTGTCACACAAATTGGAACATATATGAGACGTATAGGACACTTAGAAATATATGATGCAAAGTTAGGCAAAGTTAAAGGAATAAGAGGAATATGACGTATGGAGTTTTAAAGTTATGGGAAATGATGTTATGGGAAATGATGTTTTAAAGTTGTAAGAAAATGATTGTAAGAAAATGATTATTTAAAATTGTAAGAAAAGGATATAAGAAAATGATTTAGGTAATAATTCTATATTCGATGAGGAAACCAAATAATTATGAGGAGACCCAATATATTCTAATGTGTAAAGATAACAGTGATTGGGGATCTTAAATATTACGACATGGATAGATGGGGATATATCTATAATTTGATAGATTAATAAAAACAAAAATGAAATGACTAGATAATTCTTTTGGGATATGCTGGAAGATGAGATTTTATTTTATATTTTATATAAAGGGGTTTAAATTAAGTTCTGCATTGAGACCATTAGGTGTCAATGTATTAAATTTGAATATTAGTTCTGCTTCTTTTAATAATAAAATGTTTTCTATATCTCCTCCTCTATTATTGAATACTTTTTTGATACCCCAATATTTGAAACCTGTTGGTTTTTTGTGATGTATTTCTGTAAAGTGTTTTGATAGTAAATGCTTACAGTTACCACGTCTAATATTTGACAGATGTTCTCTTATTCTATCATGTAGAGGTCTACTGGTTTGTCCTAAATATTGTAATTTACATTGGCACTGTATTAGATAGATTACATTAATATCTGAGCATCTGATTGTCTCTTTTATCAGATGCTTATAATTGTTATTAGATGATGTTACTTCTTTGTCTTTTTTACCAAATTTACAAGCTTTACAGCTATTGCAAGGATAGAAACCATGAAGATTTTTCCCTAATAAATCTTGTTGTTTTGATGTAGGATTTTTATTGAATTGGCTAGGTGCTAGTATGCTCTTTAAATTTTTGGTTTTTCTATATATTATAGTAGGGTGTTGGTCTATAATATCTGACAGAATTGGATCTTTTTTAATGATGTGCCAGTGTTTGTCTAAGATCTTCTTTATAATTTTATGGTCTTCATTGTATTCTGTTATAAATGATATTTTATTATTTGTATCTTTATTAGCATCCTTCTTCTTATATGTTAATAGTTCAGTTCTGTCTTTTTTTATTGCTTGTGCTTTTGCCTCTTTGATTATATTATCTCCATATCCTTTGTCCTGAAATTTCTTTTCTAATGTGTTGGCTTGTGTAATGAAAGTTTCATTTTCTGAGCAATTTTTCTTTATTCTGTAAAATTGACCTTTAGGTATGTTATTGATCCATTTGTTAAAGTGGCAACTATCTGGATGTAAGTAACTGTTGGTATCAGTAGGTTTGAAATATGTTTCAGTAGTAATGATATTATTATTGATCTTTATTTGGACATCTAGAAAATGTATGTGTTCTTTGCTGTATTCGTGAGTGAATTTTATTCCCCAATTGTTGGAGTTAATGTCCTCCAGGAACAGGTGCAGTAATTCGACATCACCTTTCCAAATAAAAAATATATCGTCGATAAATCGCTTATAGAGCACGAGGTTTGCACCCCATGGGGAGTGATAGAGAAGACTATAATAAGGATTGGGATAGGAGAAACCATTGGAGAGCACCAACATATAATCAAGATGTACACTTTCAAAGAAGAACAGATGATAGACATTACTATCCTAATGAATACAACTCATATTACAATAGACAAAATTATTCTGGATATAATGACGACAGACAGTATCGTCATGAGGGATATAATTCTAATTATAATTCTAATTCTAATTATAATGGACATCAAAGAAAAAATGAGAGAATAGGTAATACACATGAAAACATTGAACTTAAAAATAGATATGAAGTACTAAGTACCACAAACGAAAACAAAAATAATCACCATTTTTTAGAGATAAGACCAGAACAACCATCAACATCAAAAAACGCCAAGTTAGAGAATCAAGAAAGGTTAAAAAATCAAAAGAGAAGAAGACCAGAGGATGTAGAGGAGGGGGGGGGGAGAACCCACAGGAAATCACAAGAAATCGAGATAATAAATAATACTACTACAATCAGCGATGAAAATACCTCCAATAACAATAATGGTATATTCAATCTAAGCGATAAAACATTAAACAAAGAACAAGAACATATCTTAACAAAAGGATTATCCTTCGCCCCATCTACAAGATTAAATAAATTCAATACTTTAATCAATGCTAATCAATTCATACGCAAATTGACCCTTAAGAGACATTTTCTGAAGAATCCATTAGAAAGACAAACACCTAAAACAGAATACTTACATACATCACTAAAACCAAAATCACAATATTACCCAACACAGGATAAAGGGAAACATATCGAGATGTTTGAGAAACTGATAAAAGAAGATATAAAGAAATGTGAAATTAATAAGAGGAAACCATTAAATCTCACTAAGAAAGAAAGAACTATTCTGAGAGAACTTAAAGATGATCCATTAATCACAATAAAACAAGCTGATAAAGGAGGAGGAGTAGTAGTACTAAACACCAAAGATTATATAAAAGAAGCTGAAAGAATATTAGGAGACACAGACACATACAAAAAACTACCATTTAACCCCATTCAAAAACAAATAAAAAAGTTTGCAAGTATTTTGAATGAAGCCAAACAAACAGAAATAATAAACAATCAAGAATATCAATTTCTAACTATCACACACCCCAAAACTCCTGTTTTCTACTATCTTCCAAAAATACATAAGACTTTAGACCATCCGCCAGGACGACCCATAATTTCAGGGATAGGCAGTCTAACTTCTAACATGTCACAATACGTAGATACATTCTTACAAAAATATGTACACAGTTTACCATCATACCTCAAGGACACAACTGATTTTCTAAATACAATAACAAACATAAATTGGCAAACAGATTATACATTGGTCACTTGCGACGTGAATTCGCTTTATACTAATATCCGACACACATTGGGCATTGCAGCATCAGAACATTACCTTAACTCAGATCATGAAATGAAAACACCACAAATAAAATTTATCACAGATTGCATAACATTCATTTTAGAAAATAACTACTTCAACTTTAATAACACATTTTATTTACAACTCAAAGGCACCGCTATGGGCACGAGGTTTGCACCCAGCTACGCCAATTTATTCATGGGGAGGTTTGAAGAAGAACACATTTTACACTCCCCATGGGGTGCAAACCTTGTGCTCTATAAGCGATTTATCGACGATATATTTTTTATTTGGAAAGGTGATGTCGAATTACTGCACCTGTTCCTGGAGGACATTAACTCCAACAATTGGGGAATAAAATTCACTCACGAATACAGCAAAGAACACATACATTTTCTAGATGTCCAAATAAAGATCAATAATAATATCATTACTACTGAAACATATTTCAAACCTACTGATACCAACAGTTACTTACATCCAGATAGTTGCCACTTTAACAAATGGATCAATAACATACCTAAAGGTCAATTTTACAGAATAAAGAAAAATTGCTCAGAAAATGAAACTTTCATTACACAAGCCAACACATTAGAAAAGAAATTTCAGGACAAAGGATATGGAGATAATATAATCAAAGAGGCAAAAGCACAAGCAATAAAAAAGACAGAACTGAACTATTAACATATAAGAAGAAGGATGCTAATAAAGATACAAATAATAAAATATCATTTATAACAGAATACAATGAAGACCATAAAATTATAAAGAAGATCTTAGACAAACACTGGCACATCATTAAAAAAGATCCAATTCTGTCAGATATTATAGACCAACACCCTACTATAATATATAGAAAAACCAAAAATTTAAAGAGCATACTAGCACCTAGCCAATTCAATAAAAATCCTACATCAAAACAACAAGATTTATTAGGGAAAAATCTTCATGGTTTCTATCCTTGCAATAGCTGTAAAGCTTGTAAATTTGGTAAAAAAGACAAAGAAGTAACATCATCTAATAACAATTATAAGCATCTGATAAAAGAGACAATCAGATGCTCAGATATTAATGTAATCTATCTAATACAGTGCCAATGTAAATTACAATATTTAGGACAAACCAGTAGACCTCTACATGATAGAATAAGAGAACATCTGTCAAATATTAGACGTGGTAACTGTAAGCATTTACTATCAAAACACTTTACAGAAATACATCACAAAAAACCAACAGGTTTCAAATATTGGGGTATCAAAAAAGTATTCAATAATAGAGGAGGAGATATAGAAAACATTTTATTATTAAAAGAAGCAGAACTAATATTCAAATTTAATACATTGACACCTAATGGTCTCAATGCAGAACTTAATTTAAACCCCTTTATATAAAATATAAAATAAAATCTCATCTTCCAGCATATCCCAAAAGAATTATCTAGTAATTTCATTTTTGTTTTTATTAATCTATCAAATTATAGATATATCCCCATCTATCCATGTCGTAATATTTAAGATCCCCAATCACTGTTATCTTTACACATTAGAATATATTGGGTCTCCTCATAATTATTTGGTTTCCTCATCGAATATAGAATTATTACCTAAATCATTTTCTTATATCCTTTTCTTACAATTTTAAATAATCATTTTCTTACAATCATTTTCTTACAACTTTAAAACATCATTTCCCATAACATCATTTCCCATAACTTTAAAACTCCATACGTCATATTCCTCTTATTCCTTTAACTTTGCCTAACTTTGCATCATATATTTCTAAGTGTCCTATACGTCTCATATATGTTCCAATTTGTGTGACAATATCCACATTTTGGATTAACATCAATTACACAGTTCCAATAATGTTCGAGTGTAACATTGTCACTGTTGTTTTAAGTACACAATAATGTGCTATTGTTATTACTAGTTTTTATTTTATATTACAACTGGTTTAATAAAGGCATAGACAAGTAAGCGATAATATCTCCTGATATATGACACTATGGGAGGAGTTTTTTAACGCCCAGAATACTAGAAATAGAGCCACAGATCTCACACAATAATAGAAAGTCTTGATAAAGGCGCATATCCAGCGCTGAAACGCGTAGATTTTGACAATCCAGTGTGACCGAATTTGGCTCCAGCAAGCAAAACAGACAGAATCGCTATCGCACCACTCCCCCCAACGACCCGGCTATCCGATTGGACCTCCGAGGACCACGTGACTACTCAACGTAGACGTCAGGGTAGGAAGGATTGACCGGGCAATTTGAAGGTGAGACGCTCACATACTACCACAGCTACACGGCAAACGCCGAACTGAGACATATCCCGAGTTAATTGCAATCCTTCCCATAACCCACGCTAGTACAAGAGGAGGTAAGGGATATCGGTAGTCCGGTAGGGGTGAGCACCATAAGAATTCCATACTATTGCTTTTTAATAACGGGACATTACAAGCTACACAAGCTATCCTAACAGGAAACAGCTCCTTGGAGCTTTTTGGATCTTTTACAAATAGTTGTGGCCACAACTTTTAACCTATAACTTTTATACTTTAAGCTGAACTATAATCATCGTATCTTTTTAAGGACATATTTTGTCTTTAAGTGTCTATTGACCAATGTCAGTACTTTTGTCTATGCTGATAAATCAGTTTCACCGACACAATCAGTGAACCAGTTGTTGTATTCCAATGCAATGATATGACCATTTTATTTGTTATTATTTGTTTTTATTTACTTATATAAACTGATTAATAAGTCAATTGTACATTTGTTTTGTTTTAATTAAGAAGCACATATTGTTGGTTTTATTAAGAAGCACATATCGTTATTTTCACTGTATTTATTGCACATATTGCACTTCAAGCATTGTTTCTTGCAACATATTGCAACATATTGTAGCACTATTTATAATAATTATTGCACACACACATATACCTTATATAAGGATTCACATCTAACATTCTCCCACCTTATAATCATAAGCGACCACGGGTAGAATATATAAATTAATAGAAATATTTAAATTGTATGCTATCACTATATTATATGTTCCTACACTAGGTAGTCTAAATATATATTAGTCATACATAATAGATAAATCCTACTCACAGCTCTGTAGTTGAGCACACCCCTCCCCCCACATGCCCCAGTTTTGCATAACCTACACTTTTTATGTATATGACTTAAAAAGAGAGTTACATCCACAGAGCTAGTGGATGTCAAAGCATGACAAGCCTGCGCTCAGGTTCAAAAAGTAAATAATTTTTATTATACCCCTTGGCAAAACAAAACATCTAGGCCTCCATTACATATGCAGCGTCGCCTGCAAAATCCTCTGCCACCAGATTTTTATTTTGGTATTACATATACGGAGTAGATACAAGTTACGCGCATACAAGTTACGCGCAATCAAATATACGGCACAGGTTTCGGCAAAAGCATGGGAACCCGCGCTGACCGTAATTTCACCTCGCACATCGGGGTATTACATATACTGCGCCGTTAGATGCTAAACTGGCGTAAGTAGGACAAACTGGCGATCTTCCGAAATGTGCGCAAATACACATTTAAATCGTCGCAAGTAACTTACGCCAGTATTTTCTCCACGGAAAGTGTTAATAAAGAGTTGTTTTATTCAAATTAGGCTAACACTCGTAAAAATGAACCGCGATTTCAAATATAAATGCGATTGTTCTTTGAGCTACAGCACACTACACTGGAGTGGAGGATTAGTCAGAGTAGAGAGAGAGAGGCGCAAACAGAGGAGTTAGTTAGGTCGCAAATTCAGGGTTTAAACCCCCTGATGAGGAGCGCTTAGGAGTGGATGAAGTAAAAGTCCAAAAGATCCGATATGGAGGCAGCTCTTCCGAAATGGATACAAACAATGGAGAGACCTACAACGGGAGACAAGAAGGTGCCAAAATAGGGTAATATCGCCAAAGCAATTCGATGTGCTGTGGTGGAAAAAGCAATACTTACAAGCGAGGCGGCACTATGGCGTGTCTGAAATCGTGGACTGGGACCTCACAGTCACCGAGGGAGAACACACAATGGCAACAGCAAATCCCAGCAACCCGTTTCTCGGCTACACAGAGCCGTTTCATCAGGCTGTAATTACCTGATGAAATGGCTCTGTGTAGCCGAGAAACGCGTTGCTGGATTTTAAGACATTTTAATAAAATTGTTTTATGTGTATCCTGCTGGAGTTGATCTCCCCTCTTTCCTACACTGTCCAATCCAATTTTTGGGTGACCGCAGTGTGGTTATCTTGCCCACCGCCATTACACACCCCTTTGCAATTATTCTGAAGATTGGAGTATAAAGAGGAAGGTGTGTATGCAGACCGGATCCGGATTGGCTACACTAACCACGTGCTTGGCTGGGATTTGATGTTGCCATTGTGTGGTCTCCCGGGTGACTGTGAGGTCCCGGTCCGCAATTTTAGGCACGCCATAGTGCCGCTTCGCTTGTGAGTATTGCTCTTTCCACCACAGCACATCGAATTGCTTTGGCGATATTACCCTATTTTGGCGTCTTCTTGTCTCCCGTTGTAGGTCTACACATATTTTTACATATTGCACACATTTTGCATACATACATATACAAAATACACCACAATTGTTTTTCTAACACCTCACACATTTTATTTCAATTTTACAGTGTGATAGGCTGAGTGTTTGGTTGTGATTGTGTGTGATTGAACTGGGAGTGAGTGTGAGTAGTGTGATTTAGTGTGAGGATGGCAGAGAGAGGAGTATTGGAGAGGACAGGAGGAGCAGTGGGGTCCCCGTCAGGGAGTTATGTTGCTTTTTTAGTCAGTGCAAGGGTTCCTGCGCCTGCAATTTGTGGCGAGATAAGAATGGAGTAGATTCTTTGAATTCTGCACGCGTAAGTCCTTACGCTGTATATTGGATACCAAATTGCGCGTCAGTTCTATGTTAGTCTATGGTTAAAAAAAAATACGTCCGAAGGGTGAAATATACGCGCGTAACTTGTATCCTACGCCGTATATGTAATACTAAAATCGCGTAAAATCTGGCGGCGGAGGATTTTGCGGGCGACGCTGCATATGTAATGGAGGCCCTAAATAAAATAAAAGCTGCAAAATGCATGTAAATACAAATCCAGACCTGGAAAAGGTTAATGTTACAAGGAAATGACAGAAGAGTTTAGCAAGTACAAGAGCACATAAGTGTATAAAACACGCTCTATACCTAAACTCCAAGTGGTTCAATCACAACAATTTGTATGCTGGCCAAACAGAGTATTGGAGCACATTACGCTATTATGGAGTTACAAAGTGCCAAAAGGAAAGTGACACACGGTGTATCAACATGCTCCACAAACCAGAACATCAAAGGCAAACGTGTCACAAACTTGTTGCTTATAATTTGGTGTCCAGATAGCACATCCCTTTAAAAGTACTTTCACGGTTACTAGCTTAAGGTTAAACCGTTGCATTGCAAGTATTCTGTGTCATGCGGTTACTCCCATACAGATATGGAGCCTCGCTCACCATTTGCAGCAACTTGGAAGTCGGGATAAATCTGGTAAGCAAATAAACAGCCTGGAAAGGATTCACCAGCATTTAACAGCCTGGAAAGGTGTTTTGGTTTGTCAAGGGGTATAAGAACATTATTTACTTTTCGAACCTGAGCACAGCGTTGTCATGCTTTGACATCCACTAATTCTGTGGATGTAACTCTTTTTAAGTCATATACATTATACTTGTATACATTTTGGTTCTAATTACACGATTTTGGTATTACATATACGGAGTAGCATACAAGTTACGCGCGATCAAATATACGGCACAGGTTTCGGCACAAGCGTGATGAGGTGCGCTTAGGAGTGGATGAAGTAAAAGTCCAAAAGATCCGATATGGAGGCAGCTCTTCCAAAATGGATACAAACAATGGAGAGACCTACAACGGGAGACAAGAAGGTGCCAAAATAGGGTAATATCGCCAAAGCAATTCGATGTGCTGTGGTGGACAAAGCAATACTTACAAGCGAGGCGGCACTATGGCGTGCCTGAAATCGTCGACCGGGACCTCACAGTCGCCCGGGAGAACACACAATGGCAACAGCAAATCCCAGCCAAGCACGTGGTTAGTGTAGCCAATCCAGATCCGGTCTGCATACACACCTCCCTCTCTATACTCCAATCTTCAGAATAATTGCAAAGGGGTGTGTAATGGCGGTTGGCAAGATAACCACACTGCAGTCGCTCAAAAATTGGATTGGACAATGTAGGAAAGAGGGGAGATCAACTCCAGCAGGATACACATAAAACAATTTTATTAAAATGTCTTAAAATCCAGCAACGCGTTTCTCGGCTACACAGAGCCGTTTCATCAGGCTGTAATTACCTGATGAAACTTGTTGCTTATAATTCGGTGTCCAGATAGCACATCCCTTTAAAAGTACTTTCACGGTTACCAGCTTAAGGTTAAACCGTTGCATTGCAAGTATTCTGTGTCATGCGGTTACTCCCATACAGATATGGAGCCTCGCTCACCATTTGCAGCAACTTGGAAGTCGGGATAAATCTGGTAAGCAAACAAACAGCCTGGAAAGGATTCACCAGCATTTAACAGCCTGGAAAGGTGTTTTGGTTTGTCAAGGGGTATAAGAACATTATTTACTTTTCGAACCTGAGCACAGCGTTGTCATGCTTTGACATCCACTAATTCTGTGGATGTAACTCTTTTTAAGTCATATACATTATACTTGTATACATTTTGGTTCTAATTACACATATGTTCACTGACTATCAGAGGGCACACCCCGCCTCTGTTTGTATAATATACTTTTTACCTCTGTGATTACCTTGTACCTAAGCCTCTGCAGACTGCCCCCTTATCTCAGTGCTTTTGACAGATATGCATTTTAGCCAGTCAGTGCCGACTCATAAATAACTCCACTGGAGGGGGGTACATTGTTAGCTATATAGCACACATGAACTAGCAGTATATAGCTATAAAAAAAACTGTCAAAATGCACTGAGGTAAGAGGTGGCCTTCAATGGCTAAGAAATTAGCATATGAGCTGACCTAGGTTTAGCTTTCAACAGAGAATACCAAGAGAACAAAAGCAAATTTGATAATAAAAGTAAATTAGAAAGTTGTTTAAAATGTTATGTCCTATCTGAATCATGAGATTTTAATTTTGACTAAACTATCCCTTTAATTTAGCTTGTTCAGGGATCTGTTGTTTCCCCCAGGTTATACCCTAGGAAGTTCTACTAAAATATCTTCTAAATTTAAGAAGTATATACATTTTGCTATTAATGGGTTGATGGCTGTCATGGCCCAAGCAGTTAAATGTAGATACATGCAAGGGGCAGAACATAATTCTTCACAGGCCTGTAGATCATTAGGGACATCCCTTAGAAGAAACTCATCTAAGGGCAAGATTACACATGCGGCGCAAGCTTCAGCACAACTGCTAAAACCTGTGTCGCCCGTAATTTCACTCTGCACTTCGGGGAATCACATAAACCCCGCCGGCAATTCATAAACAAGCGATGCCCAGTAAATACACATTTCTGGAGTCGCCAGTGACGGCAGTTTAGAAACTGTCAGCGCTTAAGAAAATATTTATTTTTTAAATCTTCTGTAGAAGTCTAACGAGCCTTCCAAAAATAAAGCCAACATGTTAAAACACCTATATCCGCCTTCACCCCACATCACAATTAATAATAAAAGTATTAACCCCTAAACCGCCAATATACCTACATAAACTAATAACCCCTAATAATCCGCCATTCACCCACATTACAATCTAACTAATACATTTATTAACCCCTAATCCGCCATTCCCCCACATCACAAAGTATCTAATTAACCTACTAACCCCTTAACCGCCATTCCCCCACAACACATTAAACCTTATTGAGCTATTAACCCCTAAACCTCCATCCCCCACAATGCAATAAACCTAATTAAGCTATTAACCCCTAAACTGCCACCCCCCCACATCGCAATAAACCTAATTAAGCTATTAACTTCTTAATTGCCAACCCCCCACAGCGCAAATAGTAAAACACTAAAAAAACATAAACTACCCACTGCCCCTTAAGGGGCATTTGTATGGGCATTGCCCTTAAAAGGGCAATCAGCTCTTTTACAGTCCCCCCAAAAAATCTAATCTAAAAAAAAAGCCACCCCAAAAAATAAAAAAGAAGCCTAAGTCTAAGCCCCAAACAGGTACTCTCCGTTCCTGAAGTTCGGCGAAGAAGGTCTTCTTCCAGGCGGTGATGATCTTCTTCTAGGCGGCGACCTCTTCTATCTTCATCCAGGACCAAGGCGACGCGGAGCAGAGGTGACCGCGGAACAGGACCGGCGACCGCAGAGCCATCCAGCATGGAGATCCTCTTCGTACGATCACCGCTGCACACTGACGATTGAATGCAAGGTACCCATTTTATATTTGGGGTACCTTGCATTCCTATTGGCTGAAATTTTCAAATCAGCCAATAGGATGTGAGCTACTGAAATCCTATTGGCTGTTCAAATCAAATAAATTATTTAAGGTGGTTCCTAAACAGCCTTCTACCTTCCCAGTGCCTGAATCTGATCTAGTTTCTATGAAATTAAATAAATCAGGTATTCCCTTTATTCCATCTGCCAATTCAAAACCATGCTTCCCCTCCCTTCTGCAAAATCAGAATCCTGGGAAACTATTCCTAAATTGGATGGAACAATATCTAATGATAGTGATAATATAAAATAGTCTATTAATTATTTAATAATAATTCTTAAATTATAATATAATTTAATAATACTAAAAAACATTTTATATAACAAACAATTATAGATTACTGTGTGTCAAAAAAATTAATATATATATATATATATATATATAAATGTATATGTTCCATGCCTGAATTGTTATTATTGTTCTTTGTGCAATATGTAGTCTCGCCAAAGTTTTAATCAAATATCCATAATTTATATATAGTAATACACTGTTAAGGTTCTCCAAACAAGTCTTCCTGCATCTCACTAGCCATTTCTCTTACTCTGAAGAGTTTACTGTCCTATAATCGGTGTACTATGTTAAGGCGTCTCACTAGCCATATCTCCTTTCTGGAGGGTTGCGGTCAGGTGACCTAGGAGGCTTAATCAGTGTATAGTCTTCAGTAAATTTAGATTTAAAAGTTCTATCTGAGGGGGGCGGAGCCAACTGCAGCAAGACGCACATATCAAGAGCTCCTACTATATACAATGCTTTTACAAATATATCCCACATATTTTATCTACTTCTGACTTTATCTTGGAGATTCTTATGGAAAGTTGTCTCCTGAATGCTATTTGGGGACCTTTGTAGCGCTAAATAGCTTGATTTTTGCAATCCCTGCTTTCTGCCTCTTATTGCGATACAGAGTGTGGGAATAAATGGCCACGCTTTTTTTATCACAGCTAAAAGAACTACTGAACCGCCACAACAACGCTCTTTTGGCTGCAGTGACTGAGGCTTTTAAGCCCCTTGTAACCCACACTTCTGTTCCGACTTCCTTAATTGCCGGCGAAGATAACCAAGGAGAAGATACAGCAGGCCCGCGAAGTCGCCATCTTTAATCCTACCTCCAGGTCATTCCTCATTGCGGTATGATGGAAAGGAGATTGAGAGGCGCGACGCCAGTGTGGAGTTGAGCTCCGCTACTAAACTAGAGGATTCTCAACCAGATGCGCCCTATAGTGGCTTAAAAGACCCACGACTGGCACTCACTCTTCAATATGTTAAAGGCCTGATCTGTGCGCGCGGCCCGCACGTGACTACCATCTGCCAACTAACTTGCCGACACCTATTTGGGGAGCAGGAAGCAGGTCATATCATCAATCCATGGCTGGATGGCCTTGGAGCATGGACGTCACAACTGTGTGGGATTCTTCAAAATCCGATCCCCGGCGCTGACTGGTGGCTATTGCTGAGGCTCCCGTGGCAAGTAAAACTAGCGTCTTGTGGCCCAAGAAAAGGGATCGGTTAGTCTGAGCAGGCATTCAGCGCCCATAAGGGGAGAGCCACTTGTGGGATCTGGGACCTCTAAAGTGTCTTGAAACAATTTGAACTATCCAGCTCTAGCTTATGCTTATACATTGCCCATATGTCTGGACACTTACTACAAATGTATATATATTCTTTGTATCCCACTACCTTGCTGACTATGGACATTTATCAGGTAAATGTCACAAGTGAACTGAACGGTAGCAACTGAGACTGGTATACAGTGTAAACGATACTTATATTTGTTGTGAATGTCATTACACAAAGTTTATAATATGTTAGGATGGTTTATCTTGTTGAGCTATGCTAAAGTGTTTCCTTATACTCCCTTGCATATTTATGTGCTGGACCCAATAGTACATGTGTAGTCCAGCTGAAGATAGATACTATAATAGTTATTATCTTTTTGAAACGTCTCTGTGAAGCTCTAACGGAGGTGTGCACTGTTTCATTAGTTTCTATGATGTTATGACATGTTAATTGAGTATGATATTTTTATTAGCAACTGTCTTCATTTCATATTCTGAGAATACTTTACAGCAGGGAAGCCTCACTAGCTATATTAAATCCAGTCTATGTTTGGAATTTAATGTGTGACACCCTAAACAATTCACCACAGTTAAGACACTTTCATACCTAACATTATGTAGTGTGGGGGAATTTGTAGCCATGTTTGTGTTACCCTCCATTGTGGTACAGCTAACTATATTTGAGTACCTCTATTCTCTAGGGAAGTGGGGCTATGAGTTGAGTGGGCCATTGCTTCAGTACTCTGGGGTTAATCTGATTCCTGTGGTCAGCGGCCGGGATCGCAGGTAGCAGTCTGAGTAATCTACCACTTTATACCCCACAGAAATTATAACAGTGTAAACTTACTCTACTTCACTAATCCCCATTCTTGACATCTTCACACTATACTCAATGCATCATAAACGCGTAACATTTATTTTATCATCTTTTTCTTTGAAGGTTACTTGTTCCTCTCTGGGCAGGGGCTTCGGCGCACGATCTATATATATATTTTTATATGTGCGCACCTTAATCTCTCAGCCTGGTACATATTAGCAAATGACTGATGAGTATCAATATATGCTCTCTACACAGTTTGATGTTATCTGTAACTTAGTGTCTTCCTGTTGCTGGATATAGGGCTCATGCCCAAGAAACTGGAATTACTCTTATTGTAAAAATCAGAACTAAGCTCGCTCATGCCAGAAATACCACTACCCTACTATGTAACCAGTCCACTTTTATTTTTCCCTTGCTAACTACTATGTTTATGAGGTTATATATATGACTACATTGTCCTGTGCCTCTAAAGTTTGTCTGCTTAGTATTTGCTGTCTCTTAAATTTATTTTGCTACCTGCTCTCCAACCCATAATCAGCTCTTTAGCATCTAAACCACATATTCTACTTATTTTATCCGCAACCTATTTACTCTTTTAGTATTTACTCTCAATACCAAGATACTGACCTTACCTACTTTATCTAGATCGACAGGACTGATCAATAATACTAGCTAGATGAGTCTATACTCTCTATACACACCCTGTCTTCCTTACAGTTTCACTTGCTCTCCTCCTCAACATAGTAACATTATATAATTGGTGCTTTACACCTTGAAAGTCTCCTTTGGCATATATTCCACTCATTGTATTTATTTTACCACCTCCCCCCCCCTACTGTTTCATAATATGTCTCCTAGTTTTAGGAGAATTAAAAAAGCGGTTTCTCTTGTCTATGCCGCACCTTCCATCACCCCCTTGGTATCCCTTTCTATTCCATAATGCATTACAATACGGAATCCACCTATTTTGATCAGACTAATAGGTCTATTTGACTAGTACCTGCCGAGTTTTTCTTCCTTCAACAAATAATATTTTTAAACCACATATGCAGTAGTTAATACCTTGATGTGTGGGTCGGAAGGCTCTCATATGGTTCCTGCTTATTATTATTAAGGGGGTTTGGATTTTGGATTTTGATTTTGTTACAGCATATTTAATACATTACATCTTACATTTTAAATGTTATAAAACTGAGGTATAGTTATGAGATCTAAAGATGGTCTTTTTGGCCTATATTTGCCTTCCTCTACCTTAATGCTTTTAGAAGGTCTCTTAGTTTTGGGCATCCTCTATATACAATGTCTACATGGTATGTAAACTGTTTTTTTTTTTTTCTCATTTCTTATGTGTTTATTTTGCTACTTCAGGAACATTGAAGCCTTTATCGTATGTAACATGTAGTGCAAAAATTTATTTACATTACTGATGTATGCCTTTCATTTTGCCTCAATAAAAAATAAAAAAAAAGTTCTATCTGAGATAACAGATAAATGGGCACTTTTAGAATAATATGGATTTTTAATGTAGATTTCCTCGAGCTCCCCCTGCTGAATTTAATATATAAACAGCAGTTTTTTGTGTGACAATAATAGAAATAACTGGCTCCACAGTGGTTAGATAAGACCAATACACAGTTGCTTATCTGCTCTGCAGTATTCCTATAGTGGGTCAGGTGATCTGAAAAATGTAAAAATGTCTTCAATTTGCTGGCCCCCTGTATCATGTGACAGCCATCAGCCAATTACAAACTCATATAGGTATACATGTGAACTATTGCACTTGCTCAGTACCTTCATTACCACTTTAGAGGCTTTGGTCCTTTCTATACATTGTTCTTGTAACATTGTTCATGTAAACCATGTAACTAAAAAAACTCATTTGCATAAATAATTTGCTTTGTAGAAAAGCATCCCTGAACAATAAGAACATAAAAAATAATGAATAAAAAACTTTATATTAATCTTTAAGTAATTAATTGTATTAAAATGGGAAGAATATCAATTCTTGAGAGTAAGTAAGAAAATCAAAATAATTATATTCGGCGTGACAATTAATCATATAAATCATAACAGTATTGACATACACAGTATATTATGCCCATATATAATTAAATGCATAAAGGAACAGCTACAGTCTGGAAATCTTTAAACAACCCCTATATAATTTCATAAAGCAATCACTTTTATGTGTCCTTTAAAAGAACAATCACTTTATGTATCAGTTTATTTCCACCATCAACTTAAAAAATGCTTAATGCATATTGCCATCCAGAAAACTCACATCAAATTCCTAAAATTTGTCTTCTTAAAAAGGCGTTATCAGTCTGTGGCACTTCCATTTGGTCTGGCCACAGCACGAAGAGTATTTACCAAAGTTATAGGGGCATTATTGAGTGAGGCGCACGCTCAGGGGAACTCTGTAGTTTCCTATTTAGATGATATTCTGCTGCAGACTTCTTTCTCAAGGGCCTTTCTTTCATCAGGATCTCAGAACTTGAATTTGATGGCCTGGGGATTGAAGGCTTGTTCTGTCTCTAAGGTGTTTGTCCAATAAGGCTATCAATACCTAAATGCAAGCCATGAAGCCTGTTACCAGGTTTATCTATTGCAAAATGTGGAAACAACTTTTGACTTGGTGTACAAAATAAAGGATACAGATGGAAATTTTCTTTTTGATTTCCCAGAGTTCTTTAAATTTCAACAAGATGGTTTGGAGAAAGGCTTAACAGCCAGTTTTCTTAAAGGTCAGATTTCAGCCTTATCCCTTCTATATCACAAAACAATTGCCAAAATTCCTGATGTTCCTATTGGTTGTTCAAATCAGCCAATAGGATTTCAGTAGCTCTCATCCTATTGGCTGTTATGAACATTCAATAGGATTTTAGAAGCTCTCATCCTATTGGCTGATTTGAATTTGAAGAATGAAATCAGCCAATAGGAATGCAAAGTACGCCATTTAGAAACGGCTACCTTGCACTGAAGCTTAAGTGTACGGCTGGGACCTATGAAGAGGACGCTCCGCTCTGGATGTCTTCGCCACGCCGCCGGAATGAAGATAGAAGACGTCCCTGCGATGGATGAAGATGTCGCCACCTGGATGAAGACTTCTCGCCGCCTAGATGAAGACTTCTCGCTGCCTGGATGTCCAGACTTCAGCAACCGTGAGTATATATTCTGGGGTTAGTGTTAGGTAATTTTTTGGGGTGTTTTTTTTTCAGATTAGGGTTTGGGCTTTTGAAAAAGAGCTAAATGCCCTTTTAAGGGCAATGAAAAAGAGCTAAATGCCCTTTTAAGGGCAATGCCCATACAAATGCCCCTTTAGGGGCAATGGGTAGCTTAGGGTTTTTTTTGGGGGGGGGGGTTAGTTGGGTGGTGGGTTTTATATTTTTTTTTACAGGTAAAAGAGCTGTTTAACTTAGGGCAATGCCCTACAAAAGGCCCATATAAGGGCTATTGGTAGTTTATTGTAGGTTAGGGGGTGTTTTTATTTTGGGGGGCTTTTTTATTTTTATAGTGCTATTAGATTAGGTGTAATTGTTTTTATTTTTGATCATTTCGTTTATTTTTTTTTGTAAGTTTAGTGTTTTTTATTTTTTGTAATTTAGTGTTTATTATTTTTTTGTAATTTTAGATTTTTTCATTTTTCTTGTAGTGTTAGGTTTTTTAAATTTGCAATTTGGATTTTTTAATTGGTAGTATTTTTTATTTTATTAGTTTAATAGTAAAGCTAGGTTAATTTATAGTTTAATGTTAGGTTTATTTTTATTTCACAGGTAAGTTTTTATTTATTTAAATATAGTTATATTGTCATTTTAATTTAGGGGGGTGTTAGGTTTAGGGGTTAATAGTTTAATTTAGTGTTTTGTGATGTGGGGGCCGGTGGTTTAGGGGTTAATAGGTTTATTTAGTGTTGGAGATGTGGGAGGCCGGAGGTTTAGGGGTTAATAACTTTATTATAGTGGTGGCAATGTTGGGGAACGGCGGAATAGGGGTTAATAACTTTATTATAGTGGCAGTGATGTTGGGGAGCGGTGGCATAGGGGTTAATAATTTTTATTAGTGTTGGCTATGTCGGGAGCGGCAGATTAGGGGTTAATACATTTATTTAAGAGTCGCGATGTGGGTGGGCAGCAGATTAGGGGTCAATAAGTTTAATATAGTATCTGCAATGCGGGAGGGTGGCAGTTTAGGGGTTAATAGGTAGTTTATGGGTGTTAGTGTACTTTGTAACACTCTAGTTATGAGTTTTGTAAAACATTTTGTGGCGCAAAACTTATAACTACTGCTTTCAGATGGCGGTATGGATTGTGTCGGTATAGGCTGTAACACAAGCTTTTTAGCCTCACCGCACAACCTGTAATACCGGCGCTATGAAAATCTCATGCAAAAACATAATTTTTTTGAGTGCAGAATGTACGATGCAGTAGAGGCTAAAATGCTTGCGGTATAACTATACCGACACGACTCGCAATAGCTGCGTTACTGCTTTTACGCTGAAATTGCCATTTTTTCAGCGTTAAAAGCCGTAACGCAAAACTCGCAATCTAGGTGATAGCGTGGTACAACTGGGCCACCCTAGTAAAATTAGTCATTGACTTGCTAGCAAATACTGACTTTTATGGGGACCCCAAACTAGAACTACAAATTCTACAACACTTTCACCCTGCTTTTCTTCCATTTACTACCCTAGCCTCCCTTCTGAGCCACATTACCCGTAATATTCTGTTCAAGGACCCATTGAGGGCCTGGGCCAGGTTGTGCAGACTGTGGGGTATTTTGCAGCATTTCAGCGCATTCCTCCCTCTTACGGGCAATGCAGATTTCATACCAGGTCTCTCCACACCTACCTTCCAGCGATGGAAAGAAAACATCTCACACCTTATAAATCGAACCACACAACACCTATACTCCTTCCAAGAGAGACAAATATGACCTACCAGCTAGAGACAATTTTGCATACTTTCAAAGCAGACATTACTATAATTCACTCGCGGCTAAGGGCCTTCAGTGCAGGACTAACACAAACATCTCATGCCTCTGCTTTCTGGCTCGACAGGGTACGCACGCTATATCACATATCTATTCCCTCATAGTCGCCAAACATGAACACAACACAAGTGGACAAATGGAAGCTAAATGGGGGAATTTCCAGGAAACTTTGTACATAACAGATAATTTGCAGGAGAGCTTTTCAAGAGTTCAAAAGGTCCAAGGTCCAAATGGGTCCCGGACACACAAGACATCTGTAACAAATGCCAGATATCCTCACCCGTCATCACCTCCTATCGCGTTGCCCTAAGCTGCAACATTACTGGGGAAAGATTTCATACTGGTTGACTAAGACTTGCAAACACCAAGTGACACTGACCCTAACACACGTCCTATTTCTAAACCAAGATAACTTAAAACAGGAATCCAGACTTTTTATACACTTAGTGATCCTTCTAGCTCGGCAGCTTATATTTCGTTATTGGATTCACAATAAACCCCCTCCCTTCTCGGCCTTAAAAGCCAAGGTACACTCTCAACTACTCTGGGAACAAGCAGAGGTAAAGGGCAACATAGATAATAAAATAAGGACATTTGTTACAAAATGGGAACCATACCTTCTAAGCCTACCTAGAGATATATGGACCAGGATCTTAGATCCTTTCCGTAACAGTACATTCCTTCTAACGACAAACTTGCAGGGCAAGTGGTGCATGCATGCTCTAGAAACCACAACCCAGGGGGAGAGGAGTGGACCGCAAAATATGAGGTAACAACTTCATAACCGCACCATTTTATTTTATTATTATTTTTAGTTTAAGTTTATGTTCTTGTTGCTGTTGTTTAGCAAAAATTTTATGAAAAATGTACCAGAGATTGCATGAAACTATGTAATGTATCATTCTGAGAGAATGTACATCTTGACCACACTAATGTATAAATGCATGTCTCTGTACAAGTTAAATAAAGTATTTAAAAGTATCTACAGATTTTATCAACCATGAAATTGTGACTCCTTTTTTATGTCCAACTCCTAGGAGTTCTAAGGAGCAACTTCTTGACAACCTTGATGATATGAGGGCTTTACAGTTTTATATGAAAGTCACAAAAGCTGGCTTTCTACTTCATTGTTTGTTCAGTTCTCTGAACCTCACAAGGTTCATAAAGCTACAGCATTTACTTTAGCCATTTGGCCTTAAGTCCATAATTTGTAAGGTTGAAGGAAAGCCCCCCTCCATCATTCTACTTGAGCAGTTGCCACTTCTTGAAACTTCCATATTAAATCTTCCATTGACCAAATATTTAAGGTGGCTACTTCATATCATGCAGTGCTATATTGCACTGGGTGTGTCTCTCCTTCAGATCCAGAGAGAGGGATCACGCAGTGCTGGAGAAATCCGCCCTTTTTTTGACCATTGAGTGAGTTCAGCCCCTGTGAAGAAGTCTACATTACATTTTCTTTCCAAGCAGGAGAATCTTTGATCATCAAGCCCCTAGTGTTTTTCGGACAAGAAGAGGATCACATTGATGAACAACAGATAAGACTGTAGGATATATGAAGTGGATAAAAGGTACTGTGCACATTTTAAATATAGTGTACTAAGACTAAACTAAGGTTCCATTAACATGCTATGTAACAAATCTAGGTGGTATTTACAACTAAGGACAATTTTCAATATACAGTTCTTTATATGTACTGTTTATATGTGATTTTAAAAGAAGACTTTTGAATGACCAGTCACCACTAAATAACTATGTTGTACTAAATAACAATGATTTATTATAAAACATAATAATTTATACTTCTAATATTTATAGGATTAACCCTTGCTGTTTTTTATAGAGCTTTATTTCCATTTACAATGTGGAAGAGGCACGCATTAAGAAAATTTGTATTCAATCAAGACTTTTACTTCATAATGCATGTGTCAAAAGTATGCAGTCGACCTGTCTGTCTTAACATTATCATCACTGCCCATATATTTTTCCTTACACAGGATAATGTTAGAGGATTAGTTTTAAGACAGGCTCTTGCAATTTCACACTTGCTGGCTGAAAGAATACATAAAGTCAGTTTACCAATCTGTCTGAACTTGTGACTGGTTTCTTAAGATGCATGATCAGGGATGCAGGAGTAAGACAGATGAAGAAGAGGAAGTGATCAAATGGTTATAACGGAAAAGAAATATAACTCTTGTGTTGCTAGGATGAAATAAAAGAGACATGAAAATAAAAATGAATCTTTCATGTTTAACATTCAGTATGTCATTTTAAGTTGCTATTAAATAAATTCCTGTTATCAAATTTCCTTTTTCCGTTTTTTTGGTATCCTTTGTTCAAATGCATACCTGGGAACTACCTGGTGATTGGTAGCTACACAGATTTGTCTCTTATAATTTGCTCATCAGATGTCTTCAGCTAGCACCCAGTAATGCATTGCTCTTTTGGAGCTGACTTTAACTATGTGTTTAGGTCACATATGGGTCAGTTCCAATCTATGGGGATTTTTTTGTTGCTAGATAAATCGGACCCCATATTTATAAGCAAACAACATTACAATAATTATTTAAGTTGCATGTCCCTTTACAGGGATATGAAACCCATTTTTTTTCTTTAAAGGAATAGTAAACACCAAAAATGTTATTGTGTAAAAAGATGGATAATCCCTTTATTTACCATTCCCCAGTTTTGCATACCCAACACTGTTATATAAATATACTTTTTACATCTGTAATTACCTTGTTAGTAACAGCTTCTGCTGACTGCCTCCTTATCTCAGATCTCTTGATAGACTTGCATTTCAGGCAATTAGTGCTGACTCTTAAATAATTTCACGTGCGTATGTATATGAAACACATGAACTAACATCCTCTAGCTGTGAAAAACTGTCACATGCAGAGGCGGCCTTCAATGGCTTAGAAATTAGCATATGAGCCTACCTAGGTTTAGCTTTCCACTAAGAACAACAAGATTACAAAGCAAATTTGATGATAAAAGTAAATTAGAAAGTTGTTTAAAATTACATGCCCTATCTGAATCATGAAAGTTTAATTTGGAATTTACTATCTCTTTAATGATTCAGGTAGAGCAGGCAATTTTAGGCAACTTTCTAATTTACTCCAATTATCAATTTTCCTTCTTTCTCTTGCTATCTTTATTTGAAAAATCAGGAATGTAAGCTTAGGAGTCAGCCCAATTTTGGTTCAGCATCTGGGTAACACTTGCTAATTGGTGGCTACATTTAGCCACAATTAGCAAGCGCTACCCAGGTGATAAAACAAAAATTGTCCGGCTCCTAAAATTGATAATAGGAGTAAATTTGAAAGTTATTATTATTAACAGGTATTTGTAGAGCGCCAACAGATTCCGTATAAACATAGTTGGTATACGGGATAACATTTATAGGGATCAAATGGGTAGAGAGCCCTGCCGATAGTTGCACTGTTGTAGTCGGCTCTTATGAATGTGATCTGCAAACAGCTGGGCCCATAGGCTTACATTCTAAGGGGTTCAAGGGGAAGCAATGGAGTTAGGAAAGGTTAGTGTTGGTTGTACACATCCCTGAATAGTAGAGTCTTTAGGGAGCGCTTGAAGCTGTTAAACTAGGGGAGAGTCTTGTGGATCGAGGCAGGGAACTCCACAAGATGGGGGCCAGTCTGAAGAAGTCCTGTAAATGGGATTGTGAGGAAGTAACAAGAGAGGAGGAGAGTAGAAGATCATGAGCAGAGCGAAGGGGATGGGAGGGAGAGTATCTGGAGACAAGGTCTGAAATGTAGGGGGGAGCAGTGCAGTTGAGGGCTTTGTATGTCAGAGTGAGGATTTTGTGTTTAATCCTGGAGGCAAGAGGAAGCCAGTGAATGGATTGGCAGAGAGGTGCAGCAGATGAAGAGCGAAGTGTAAGGAAGATGAGCCTGGCAGAGGCATACATTATGGATTGTAAAGGAACTAGGTGCCAGCTAGGTAGACCAGAGAGGACGGAGTTGCAGTAGTCTAGACGGGAAAGGATGAGAGAGTGGATTAAAATCTTAGTTGTGTCTTGTGTAAGGAAATGTCTAATTTTAGAAATGTTTTTAAGGTAGAAGCGGCAGGCTTTAGCCAAGGACTGAATGTGAGGAGTGAAAGAAAGATCTGAGTCAAGTGTGACCCCAAGACATCGGGCATGCTGGGTAGGGGTAATGATGGAATTATCAACAGTTAAAGAAAATTGGGGGGTGGAGATTTTGGAAGAATGGGAAAAAATAAGGAGTTCAGTTTTGGAGAGATTTAGCTTAAGGTAGTGAGAGGACATCCAAGATAAGATATGGGAATTACAGTTAGTGTCGCGGGAAGAGAGGAGAGGTTTTGAGAGAGCTTGCGAGCTGTTGCTGATCTAATGACTTAGTGCTTCTGTGAAGTTTGGTGTAAGGGGTAGAGGAAGGGGGGGTTGTAGGGAGGGGAAGTGACGTTACAAGTTAAGAGATGATGGTCAGAAAGAGGAAAAGGTTTTTTTAAAAAAATTTGAGATGCATCGATAGCTTAAAATCAGATCAAGGGAGTGACCATCTTTGTGAGTGGGAGAGTCAGTCCATTGTGACAGGCTGAAAGAGGAAGTGAGTTGCAGAAGTTGTTTTGCAGAGGAGGCAGTGGGATTGTCAAGAGGGATGTTGAAGTCACCAAGAATGAGGGCAGGGTTGTCTGAGGAAAGGAAATTAGGAAGCCAGGCAGCAAAGTGATCTAAAAATTGAGTTGGGGAGCCAGGGGGGCGGTATATGACTGCAACACGTATAGAGAGGGGCATGATTAACCCCCTTTGTGCCCGTATAATAGTGTTAACATCACTTCCGTATATGGTAGGGCATATGCCATCCCTAACAGCGTTAAAGCCCAGCACTGCTAGGACGGCATGGAACGTTTCTAATGCCGTGAAGGGGTTAAGCGTGCAATTAAAAAACAAAGCAACTTCCAGTTTATTACTGTTATCAAGTTTATATCTCCTAGATACCTAGCTCCTTTCCATGAGAGCATATGAAGATAGGCTAAAACTGTGCACATATATTCAATATTATATGACAGCAGATTGCAACAATGTACATCATTCTTAAAGTTAAAGTCAATCCTAGCGTTTTACAAACGCTAGGATTGACTATTGAAACAAATAAAGGAGACTTTCATTCATGAACTATAAGATACTTCATGTAGAAAGCTCCTTTATTTGATTCAATCGATCGCCGTTGTCGCGATCGCTCTGCTGCTGATCGCTTTCTTCTTTTCTTCTGTCAGCGCGGTAGCGCTTCCTTGGTTGCCTAGCAACCCTGTTTCTCTCCGGCCCCTTCTGCTGACATCAGAAGGTCTTCTTATTCCGGCATCTCCTCTCCTCGGTGCCTGTTTGTTCTAATTCCTGGCTTGTGAGTACTTTCTGAATCTCTAGTTTGATTAGAATTGCTGGATTGTTTTACTCTTACCCTGCTTAACCCTACCTGCCTGATTCCTGATAACTGGGCTCTGCTTGTTTGAATATTTCTCTGTTTAAACCTAAACTGCCTGATAACACGTTGCTGGACTTTGCTTGTTAGACTACTCTACTGGTTAACCCCAAACTGCCTGATTACACGTTGCTGGAACTTTGCTTGCTAGACAATTCTACTGTTTAACCCCAAACTGCCTGATAACACGTTGCTGGACTTTGCTTGTTTGACAAATTCTTCTGGTTAACCCCTACCTGCCTGATTTCAAGTTGCTGGTTATTGCTTGATGGATTACTCTTTTGGGTAACCCTATCTATCCGAAGTTTCTTCTCCTGACCCTGCTGTACCAACTTCCAGTTTATTTCAGTGAGTATATTATTGCAGTTGTCGCAGGGTCAGGTCCTGGAATATACTCACAGTGCTAGGGTGTTTTTCAAACTTCATTCTAGCATTTGGGTCTAACTCTGGACTTAACCTATCCTGACAGCCATTTTTAGTTGCTACAGCAGCCCACGGCTAAAAAAAATTTTTTGCTAAGAAGTGACGTTTTCACCTCTTAGCCAATAGCCGTGCGGTAAATCCGGCTTGGTGCCCATGGGAAACGTCACCTCTTAGCAAAAAAAATTTTAAGCCATGGGCTGCTGTACCAGGTAAAATTGGCGATCGATTGAAACAAATAAAGGAGCTTTTCTACTTCATAAATGTAAGTTCCCTTTATTTGTTTCAATAGTCAATCCTAGCGTTTGTAAAACGCTAGGATTGACTTTCACTTTAAAAGCATTGCTGCAAACACTGCTGCCATATAGTAATCAATACATAACTATCAGCAATGTACAATATGAATTACATAAAAATATATTGAAAAGTAATGCTCATATTTTCTGAACGCAGCTGAATAAAAATCAGATGAAAGATTTCTTACACAGGCTTATAAAAATAATAAAGGCAAATAAAACCACTTGATAATCAGTTTAAACTTGACAAGTTTATCTGCTATAGCTATTTCACTTGTGATTTTCATGAATTATGGTGCTGTTTTAACACCATGTTTTGTATTTATCAGAGAAGAAATGTCAAAAACTTTTACTAAAGCTGCTAGGACAAGTTGTAAATGATCATTGTTTTTTAATTAGATTCCAACACATTTAAAATACGTTTCTCCATGATAGCATCTTTATTTCTATATTTAATTTTTATTTCCTACTTTGACCTGAACCTTAAACATTCTGGCCATGTCTGTAAATTAGAGGCTGGATGGCAACCCTAGATACAATGTGCAGTTGACTCTGACCAACACTTGTGTCTGATCCCCACGTCACAGACAACCCCATGCCAAGTTCACACTTCAAGAGAGATTTTATAGTGCGTTATAGAATTCTGAGACAATTATATCATAAGACAGAAAGCAAACGTTTGTGACTCTTCTGGAGAAATTGGTGGCAAGTATGGAAAGACAGTGATTAATACATAACTATAAATAAAAATAATGGCCATGTCATTATATTACACTTTCCTATTATATATACACAGCAATGTTTACAGTTGAACATATAAAATAAATCATACTTACAGTTTTTAGGTTGTTTTGCAAGCCTGTTACACAGATGGGTATGTGACACTATGTTGTAACCCGGCTTCTATTCCCTGACCGTTAATACAGATCCAGATAGACAGACTCCCTTGGTTTATCTTTTATGCCTTAACATTATGTTGTGACCTCTTACTAAGCTGTGTGTCTGTTGAACACCTAGATATCACAGCCCTCATCTCAGAGTAAACTCTTTGTTGCGCAGACTCATTAATGCAAGCTTTTGCTTGCACCATGTTAATTGTAGGTAGTAGATACTCCTTGATCACCCCAAATCCATGCAGACAGGTTCCCTAGCTGGGAAAATTGTATTCCTGCATACATATTTTAAAATATTCTTTTATTTAGCAATGGTTTAGTTTTGTTTTCCAGGATCATAACACTTGAAACTCCTTTTAATGGTTATTTATATTATTTATTTTGCTGGGGATAATTAGAATCTTACTTTAGTGCACATTTTAAGGTATCACTGTACAGAGGATGAGGGTTTTCTATTCCATGGAATAAATTGCAGGCTCTCGGAGTGCAGTGGAAAAGCAACAAATTTAAGATGCTTACAGGGAAAGCAAGTAAAATAATTAATATCCTCTTGGATAAGGGGAAAGCTATGCAGACTACCAGGACCAGAATTTACTGACCATGAAAGTGACAGGAAATGTTATCATTCAGAATCATTTTGTCCTAATTTACATTAAATATACATTTTATGACTTAATTTGACCATTGTACAATTGATATATTCAGAGGTAAACTGCCTTATAACATAATATCTATATCTAATAAATCTTGAGCTCATTTATATATTATGTATTTTCCGGTACATATTTCTACCTTATTTATGCAATACCAGTTAGATGCAATACATACACTTTTTTTGCCTTGTATAATCTCACAGTACAATTAGTATGGATATTTTGTTTTTCAAGCAGTTACAGATTTATGAGTATTCCTTACTGCTGAAAGGGCTTTCCCTATTGATGGCTTCAATAACAGTGACACCTAGTGGTCATGCTGAAAACTGTACCAAATAATATTTATCAAACATCTTAGTCTAATTTATTGAGCTATCTGTATTACGTCTGAACTTTTTGTCTTTATTTCTTCAGCTGAATCTTTAAAGGGATATGAAACCCAAAAATGTTATTTTGTGATTCAGACAGAGCATACCATTTTTAAAAAGTTTTCAATTTACTTCTATTATTAAATTAACTTTGTTCTCATGCTATTCTTTGTTGAATAGATACCTAGGTAGGTGATAAAGGTAAATTAGAAAATTGTTTAAAATTGCCTTCTCTGTCTGAAAATGTTTGAGTTTCCTGTCCCTTTAACACACTCAATGATCATAATTTGTCTCCAGAAACTAAAACATTTCACTGCCTATTGCCTTTTGGTCACTCAGCGTTCCTTTCAGCGTCTCACGTGCCTTTCAGAATCACCACAAGATGCTCTACCAAAAACAGGTGGAAAGTGTTGCACCTGCTGCTAATCCCACCGTTAACACATTTCTTTAAAACAAAAGATCAGCCTACTGCTCAAACTGGTTCTGCAATCACGGCTTTCTAAAAATCACCAAATCCACTACGAATATTTCACATCATTTTGCAGACAATCAAATACCGTTACACGTTAGCCTCAAAGAATTTCCTTTTAAAATAGATCTTATTAATATTCTAAAAGAGATACCATACATAAAAGAGGGCATATATGATCTAAATAAGAGAATATCAATGGCTATGATAAGGGCACCAAACTTGATGGACTAACTTATACATTGTTTGTGAGACTGGTACACAGTGCTTGGCTAATTTATATGATGGAACTGAAATTCTGATCTCTGACCCTTACTTCTGGCCTGACCTTGGAATGACATCAGGATTTCAGTTTATACTTGACCATTTGCTGTGTTTCTGATTCATTCTAATAACCTAACTGCTGACCTCTGGAACAGAGCACCTGGCTATTATCTATCTCTTCCCTGTGTACTGCTCTCTGGTTACTGACTGATCTTCTGGTTCCTGACATTGGTTTGCCTCCGACCTGCACACTGAAACCAATGTCTGTATACATGAATCCCAGCAATGACAGAGTTAACTCTTGTCTACCCTTGCTATTAGTTTATACGTGGCCCTAATGTTCTTCAAACACTATCATCTGACCATACCATATCAGAAACAATTGTAATATTCAAACACTGCTGGGATATCTCAGATTTCCTTATAAATACCATTAAATCTACAAATCCTAAAATTCTCTCTAGAAGAGAGATGTCGAACCTTTTCATGACTTATGGTTATATTGTGCAGACTAATTTCTTCAGGCAGCTAGATACGCTTGTTGGGCATTCACCTTACAAGAGTGTAGTAATCCATTTTCAAAAATCCAGCCATCATTTCTTCAAATCATAAAGAACCCAAAATGAAACTTCCTATAAGTTGTTGCCTTTCTAAACATATAAAGTTTTTTTTTTCTCAAGGACATACATAATTTACTTAACTTATTTTGGAAATGTACAAAAATTGCAACTTATAATATGTGGATATTTTAAGGCAAAAAAGTTAAAGGGACACTGAACTCAAATTTTTTCTTTTGTGATTCAGATAGAGCATGCAAATTTAAGCAAATTATCCATTTTTATTCATTCTCTTGCTTTCTTTATTTGAAAAAAGGCATCTAAGCTATGTTTTTGGTTCAGAACCATGGAAAGCACTTGTTTATTGGTGGGTGAATTTATCCACCAATCAGCAAGAACAGCACAGTGTGTTCACCAAAAATGGGCCGGCATCTAAACTTACATTCTTGCATTTCAAATAAAGATACCTAGAGAATGAAGAGAATTTGATAATAGGAGTAAATTAGAAAGTTGCTTAAAATTGCATGCTCTATCTGAATCACGAAAGGAAAAAATTGGGTTCAGTGTCACTTTAATTTCACTACAGAAATGCTGCAATGTTAAACAAAGGAAAAAAATCCAATTATTATACTCTTTTTTTTTTTTTTTCTCTAGAAACAAATTTTTAATAACATTCCTGTCTCAACACTGGCCTGAAGCTTTTAGAATATGTTTCCCGTTAAAGGGTCAAATGTGTGTAGCCAGTGCCACCTATACCCATATATGTCCTAGCACTACATTTCTGCTAGTGAGGCTAAGTGCATATGTTTTTCAACAAAAGATGCAAAGCAAATTTCATACCAGAAGTGAATCATGAAAGTTTAGTGTCCATATAAGTTTTTAAAATAATTATACAATTTACAGATTATATTTATTGCATCTATATAGGCAAACATTCTTTGTATATCTCTGTGTATCATTTACAGATTGCATTTCCCTGGATGTGTATGAACTTCTTTCACAAACCTCACTATATCCTTTAAGCATTTTACACCTGCAGGTATCATAATTTATCTTGCTAGTTGAATATTGTTTGCTCAAAATTCACAGTACACATAGTTAACTAACAGAAAAGCAACGTATACTAAATGAGAAGCAAATGCAAATTAAACTGCAGTGAAATGTGTATTTGCTTCAAACTGCTAATTTTTATCACTGCCAGGTGCTCCCATGTTAACCTCACTTTCTCTTGGCATTCCAGACAGCTTCTATTACTGGTGGCTCACACTTAAAGGGACAGTCTACACCAGAATGGTTATTGTTTTAAAAGATAGATAATCCCTTTATTACCCATTTCCTAGTTTTGCATAACTAACACATTTATAATAATATACTTTTAACCTCTGTGATTATCTTGTATCTAAGCCTCTGCAAACTGCCCCTTTTTTCAGTTCTTTTGACAGACTTGCAGTCTAGCCAATCAGTGCCTGCTCCCAGATAACTTCTCGTGCACGAGCACAGTGTTATCTATATGAAATACGTGAACTAACACCCTCTAGTGGTGAAAAACTGTTAAAATGCAATCTGAAAGAGGTGGGCTTCAAGGTCTAAGAAATTAGCATATGAACCTCCTAGGTTAAGCTTTCAACTAAGAATACCAAGAGAACAAAGCAAAATTGGTGATAAAAGTAAATTGGAAAATTGTTTAAAATTACATGCTCTATCTGAATCATGAAAGTTTATTTTGGCCTAGACTGTCCCTTTAATTGTGGGCCTGATATTCAATGCCTTGCGTGTCAGGTGAGATGCTCTAAGAAGTGCCGTGAGGCACTTAAAAAATGTAGAAATACAAATTTTATTTTAAGAAATGTTTATGTTGATATGTTGTGTTTTTTATGTGAAACAGAGACTACTACATTAAAATACAAGGTCTTAAGTATCAGGCCCTGGGTCAGAATTCTAGAAGAATGCCCCTGAGCTTAAAGGTACAGTATACACCAATCTTCATATAACTGCATGTAATAGTCTCTACTATAAAGAAGAATGTGCACATATACTGATATAAAAATCCAGTATAAAACCTTTTAAAAACGTACTTAGAAGCTCCTAGTTTAGCACTGTTGATGAGGTTAGGCTGGGACACCCACTGAAAGGGGCTGGGAAAGCTAGAAGAGTAGACACTGCCCCCTCCCTTGCATTTGAAAAAACCAATTACACAACCATCAGTCTACATCTATAACTTTGGGGCTTGGTTAGGAGTCTGAAAATCAGCACAATGTTATTTAAAAATAAGCAACACTATACATTTTACAAAAACACTCCCAGATGGGCTATATAAATGTATCATCTACAATACATGTATGCAAAGATAAATGTATTCTACAATGTCCCTTTAAAAGCTGACGTTTTATTACTGAATTAATTTAGTAAATAAAATATAGCATAAAATTCTAGAACAAACATGCAGTTTGTATTTTATTTTCTTCTTTATATATTGAAATACTAATTTCAGAACTCTTACTACAATATGCTTATGTAAAAATGTTCACGAATTTTAGAAGTAATGCACTGAATATTGATTAGTTATGGCAAGCATAAAGGAGCTGTCCATAAAGGGATATTGTGTAGTATATTCTCTTTGTCATGAGAAATCAATGTTATATTGTGAAAGTATTTTTTTATATTGGCAGAATTAACGTTCATTCTATGTTAAAACATTTGACATTAAAAAACATTTTTTAGGGGGCGGAGCTAGGCACCGAAGCAGCAAGACGCAGTTTTGAAGAGCTCCTGATTATTTACTAACTTTAAGAACTAATAGCTTTGTATACCTACTATTCTTATACTGCCAAAACTACGGAAGAATACAGGGATACTATCGCTTCACATGTATTCTGCCCATGGTAATTTAACGCAACTTTTCAACCACTAAATGAGCTGCTGTATGGTGAGGCCTAAAGGGCTAGCTGGGTGTCGCTAGCTGAAGTGGTTTGTGATGCCACGCATCAATCTTCTATTCTAATCGGGTTTCATACCAGTTTTGCAGTGATCATTACGAACTATTTCAATTCCAGCTACTTCATTCAACGTTCCACAACTTTCCACATGGAGGACATCCTGCAAAGCCTGCAAGCTGTCTTTCATACCTTTGAAATGGCTGTAATTCGAACTTTTAGCGACCTCCTACCGACAACCCAGAATGAAAAATCGCAGACTAAAGCTGGCTTATCACCATCTCAGGAAATGCCTTTAGATGGTTCACATCAGAAACAAGCCGCGGGACGGTATAACTAGGTATGGGCTGACCTGACCTCGTGGGATATGGCCGTTTCTTGGGAAGATGTGTCAGACGACCAGATTAACCAGACCGGAGTATGGGCTGATACAAGGGTTGAGTCACAAGACAACACAGTGTCTCCTTTTTCTATGCTACGGTCAGAGGCGAGGGACCCTAGCCTTTTGACCGGAAAGGGATTGGTGCCTGTTTGGCTGATGAGCAAAAAAGCAATGGCTCAGGATCCGCTTGGAGCGGATAGATGTGTTACAATGTCCTTCCTACCGGCATGTTACTCCCGGACACTTGGGGACTCTAGCTTGTATTTCTGGATAACATCTTACATCGCCCCAAGGAAGCGGAGGAAATTCTGCCTAACTCTGATGCAGCACGCTGCTAGCAAAGTTGGAGTGGGGTAGAATACTAAACCCTGCTCAGAGACTTATTTGGTTATTCTGTATGTACTCTTAGTATTAGTTTATATATATGATTGTTTGGCTTTTTTAATTTAGTTCTATTGCCATTTACATATTTCTTACTGCATGCTCGGTATATATGTTATGTTAAGAGTGCTATATTAGACAGGCAGCACGCTGCTAGACAAATTGGAGAGAGAGAGACTACTAAGCCCTACGCAGAGACTTATTTGGTTAATGCGAATGTACTTTTAGTATTAGTTTACAGATATAAAAATGCTTGGCATTTTTAATATAGGTTTATTGCCATTTATCTATTTCACTTTGCGTGCTCAGCATATATGTTCTGTTAAGAGTGCTATTATATACACTGTGTTTTTATAGCTGATGGAATGCCTTTAGTTATATACTGTACATACTAGATGTTATGGTTTGTTTTTAAGCTGGAACATTTTGGGTTTTCTTTACTAGATTGAAGTCCAGGTTATGCAGAACTAAACACCTCCTACCATTTTTATTTGACCTTTAATACATAATAGACAGCCCCTTTTATATGTACCCTAGGCACTTATTAGGCAATATTAAGTGCAAAAGGCAGGTTTATGTATATGTATTCCAGTTTTGGAGCTACTGTATAATAATAGTGGGGCTAGGTCTGAGACATTGTAAACGGCTTTTACTCCCTCTGCTGAGCTGCCTGCGGCCGAGGTAGCCTAGCCAACACACCATATATGTACTGGTGTAGCCTTATCTAGAGGTATTTTAGATACAAAACTGCAATACAGTCTCCTAGACCACCTATATTAAGGTGAATAATAGCATTATAGTGATAATTATGTCTTTCTAAGTAACATTATATGTATCTACTTTCCCAATCGAGGTGCCAATATTATCCATTCTTTGCTTTCCTATAAAGGTAACTCAGCGTCCAACATATATACCCAACTAGTTCATTTAGTGTGCTGTTATAGCAATAGTCCTTTTTTGTTCACGTGGATGGAGCTTAAGCTGAGGCAATATTGTAGTATTTAATCTAGATTAATATTTCCCCACAGTTTGTATATTGTCTACATTAGATAAGTGGTTAATTCTGCCTAGTGGAAGTTATTTTCCAGAGATTGCTATCCTTCCATATGTTCTCATCTGGCCAGATTATTGTATGTTTTGACGTCAATATGCTTCTTGTTTGCAAATATTACCCCTCCCCTTATGTGTGTCTATATTATGTACTCTTTATCTTAGATGTCTATGCTATGAGGAAGAGTACTAAGTTTTGATAGGGTTAAAAGGATCCTAAATGGGATCTTATAATGTAGAAACCCTCCTGCTATTCTTTATAATAGACGTATTAGAGGTCTTAAATTGGCCTCATCCTTGTTAGTGAGGTGGAAAATAGAGGATGAACAGTTGATATTCTCTTTTCTCTTTATATTCTCTTACAGGTATAATTCAGACTATTGGCTGTAATTTGGTACTTTATTATTTTTAAGTTTCTGTACTAAGCTACTCATATGTCACTTCACTGTCATAGCACGTATTGCCTGTGTCGTTTCTGTTATGTTATAATGGAATTCCTGTATGCTATTTTATTTCATCCTCAATAAAAAACGTTTAAAAAACAACAACAAAAAACATTTTTTAAGCAGCATTTCTGGTTTTCCTGGTAGTGCCTTTCTACCCTTCTATCTTTAATAATAGAACAGAATATGTTTTCACAAAGGAGACTAAATACCTACAGAGAGAAGTGCACTCACAGGAACGAACAACCAGCCCAATAACATTGTTAGCCTGTTCTATGGCGATTTACAACCTTGGTGCAGCTTCTTTTACCCCAGTAATGCTTTTCACAGAGAAGAACTTTCCTGTAATATATTAGTCTGATCCCACCTATTACAGTCAGTCCAGCATCGAAATACCAGGCAATTCCTCTCTGAACAAGGAACACAGCAACCACAGGCATCGTTTCGGCCTTCATTGGGCCTCCTCAGTGAGGTGTAGCAATATTCCTTTAAGCATACTGAGCAAGGAGTCCATGTCTGGTTGCTCCTTTTTTCCTTAGGGAGACTAAATACATACAGAGAAAAGCGCACTCACAGGAACGAACAACTGGCTCAATACTATTGTTAGCCTGTTCTATGGTGATTTATAACCTGGGTGCAGCTTCTTTTAGCCCAGTAATGCTTTTCACAGAAATAGTATATCAGTCTGATCCCGCCTATTACGGTCAGTCCAGCGCTAAAATACCAGGCAATTCCTCTCTGAACAAGGAACACAGCAACCCCAGATGTTTGTTTCAGCCTTCATTGGCTCAATACCATTGTTAGCCTATTCACAAAGGAGAGTATTATATTTGCTTTCCAGCAACGCAATATTATGACGGAACCAAGGTGTAGAACTGGTGCACTGATAACAAGTTGGTCTTCAGCTAAAGGGATGTGAAACACATTTTTTTTTCTTTCATGATTCAGACAGAGCATACAATTTTAAAACGCTATCCAAATTTACTTCATTCTCTTGGTATTATTTATTAAAGGGACAGCAATGCAATGCTGGGAGATAGCTGAACACATCAGGTGTACAAATGACAAGAGGCATGTACGTATAGCCAAGCAAAATGAGGTAGGAAAAGAAATAAGAGCAACAAAAAAAAAAAAAAAGACCAGAAAAAAAACAATTTGGTCATCTGAAGCCTCATTCTTAAAAGCCCAGGAAGTGGCAACTGATCTAGTAGAATGAGCAGTAATCCATTAAGGTGGAGGCTGACCTGCCTCAATAAAAGCTTTATGGATTTGAAGTTTCAACCAAGAAGCCAAAGAAATTGCAGAAGCTTTCTGCCCTTTCCTGGAACCAGAAAAGTGAACAAACAAAGTAGAAATTTGTCTGAAAATTTCAGTAGCATCAACATAATACTTCAACGCACTAACAGCGTCCAAATTCTGCAAAAAGACTCTCTAAAGAATTTTAGGGATTAGGACACAAAAAGGGACAACAATTTGATTGATATTGTCACCCTTAGACAAGAAAACAAATTCAGTCCTAAAAAACTGCCTTATCCTGAAAAAAAAGGTAAGGAGGATCACATGAAGGAGCAGATAACTCAGAAACTCTTCTAGCAGACGAAAACGTCAAAAGAAACAAAACCTTCTAAGAAAGAAGCTTAATATCTTCCTTATACATAGGCTAGAAAGGATGAGACTGCAAAACCATAAAAACCAAAATAAGACTTCAAGGAGGAGAAAATGGTTTAACAACAGGCTTAATTCTAGCCAAATACAAACAGAAAGAGAAGCAGTCTGCCAGGAACGAACAATAGCTCAGTGGCTTGTTCTATGGCCCATTTACCCCCTGGGAGTAGCTTCTTTTTGACCAATTGTGCTTTTCACAGAGGAAAACTTTCCTGAAGTATATCAGTCTGATCCTGCCTAACAAAGGTAAGTCCCAAAATACTAGGCAATTCTCATCAGAACAAGGGAAACAGCAACCCCATACAATTGTTTCGGCCTCCTTTGGCTCTCTTCAGTGAGGTGTAGCCATATACCTCTAAGTACATTGGGCAATGAGTTTACATATAGCTTCCCCCATCACCCATAGGGAAACTTTAGCCAGGGTCATAATACAAACACAAATAGAAAGAGAAGCAGTCTGCAAGGAAAGAACAACATTTCAGTGGCTTGTTCTATGGCCCGGTAACCACCTGGGAGTAGCTTCTTTTTGCCAAATTGTGCTTTTCACAGAGGAAAACTTTCCTGAAGTATCTCAGTTCAGTCCAGCCCGAACTACCAGTCAATTCTCCTCTGAACAAGGAAAACGGTAACCCCAGACAATTCTTTGGGCCTCGTCAGTGAGGTGCAGCCATATCCCTAAGTTCATTGGGCAAGGAGTCCAAGACTTCCCTCATGGCTAGGGAACTGTGAGTTCCCCCTTGATGAGTGACATATGCTACTGTTGTAACATAGTCTGTCTGAAATCAGAGATAAAATTCCTTTTCCAACAGAGGCCAACTCTTAAGGGCTCTGAAAATTGCACAGAGAGGAGACCAAACACTGTGTGCTCTCTGAGACCCCCAGATGGTCCCCCATCCTGAAAGACTTGCATCAGCAGAGATCACAGATCAAGTAGGACAAACAAAAGAAGCCCCCTGCATAATAAGCTGATGATTCAGCCACCAAGACAGAGACTGACTTGTTCTGAATTCTAGATGAATAATTTGAAATAGCAAAGTATGATCCCTGCACCATCGCTAAAGCATACAAAGCTGAAGAGGCCTTACGTGAAAATGAGCAAATGGAATAGCATCCAAAGTCGCAATCATGAGACCTAACACCTCCATGCAAAGAGCAACTGAGGTAAAAGAAAGAGACTGAAGGTTGGACACTAACTTCATCCTCCTAACATCAGTTAAGGAAAGAATCATGGAAACTGAAACTATCTAAACGCCCCAAAAAACAACCTTTGTCTGAGACCCCAGCAAATTCTTTGGAATATTGTTACCAGTGCTGGTGTGAGAAACTGCTAAATGAAAAGATGGAGCTTGAATCAAGATATTGCTAAGGTAAGTAAACACTGCAATACCCTGAGTTCTGATCACAGACAAAAGAGTTCCTAGGACCTTGAAAAGCATACTTCAAGCCATAGATAGACCAAATGGTAGAGCAGCAAACTCAAAATGCTAGTCCAGAAACATTAGAAACTGATTATGTTCCTTGTAAATAGGAACATGAAAGTAAGCATCCTTTAAATATATTGTGGACATAAACTGACCTTGCTGAACAAAAAGCAGAAAAGTCTGAATAGTCTCTATTTAGAAAGTAGGAACTCTGAGAAATGTATTCCGAGCCTTTAGTTCCAGAACTGGCCTGAAAGTTTCCTCTTTCTTTGGAAAAATGAAGAGGTTAGAATAAAAGCTCATTCCCTGTTCCAACAAAGGAACAGGGACAATCGCTCCCTTAAATTCTATATCTGAAACTGACTGAAAAAGGCCTGAGCCCTCACAGGATTTCTTGGAAAATTGGATAGAAAAAACCTTCCCGTGGGAGGCCTCATTCTGAAATCTATTTGATTTACCCTGGGAGACTATATTTAGAACCCAGGGACCCCGAACAGACTGAAATCAAGCTTCCTGAAAAAAGCTTAACCTGCCCCCTACCAGAGCCTCTAGAACGGGGGCCTCACATTCATGCAGACTTGGATGAGGGAGTGGATTTCTTGGACTGCTTAGACTTGTTCCAGATAGGACCTTGGCTTCCAGACGGAACCAGAGGAACCTTGCTTCTGAGTGGAGGATTTGGATTTCTGTGCCCTGTTCTGACCAAAGGGAATAAAATGATTAGGAGTTTTAAATTTACCCTCAGACTTCTTGAGCCTGAGCTCCTTTACCTCCCGTCACAGTAGAGATAATACAATCCAAACCAGAACCAAATAACATCTCTCTCTGAAAATAAAGAGATTTAGAAACCATAGGGGCGAGATTGAATACACGGTGTAGGCTTCAGCGCAACTGAATCACGCATCATCCGTAATTTCACGCTGCACATCGGGGAATCACATAAACCACACTGGCAGTTCATATACTGCCGTAAGTCTGATAAACTGGCGATGTCCAGAAATGTGCAGGAAAAACACATTTCTGGAGTCGCCAGTGACTAATAGCAGTTTAGAAACTGCCGGCGCATAATAAAAACACAAAAAAATCCTACATCACCCGTAAAAGTCTAACCCATCTCCCAAAAATAAACCTGACACGTAAAAACCCCTATATCCGCTATCACCCCACATCGCAAATACTAATAAATGTATTAACCTCTAAACCATCACCCCCCACAACGCAATATACCTTAATAAACTATTAACTCCTAATACGACATTCAACCACATTGCAATCTTCCTAATAAATGTATTAACCCGTATTATTCGGCCAGGAATACAGGGGGGTGACATGATAGCAGCAGTGCAGTAATTGTGGTGTACCTTTAGGTAATATATCTGTGTGGGTAATGATAGGTGATGTTTATCACCTTAGTCATTAATTTTTAAATAAATTCATTAATAAAGATTATAGGTTTTAATACCAGTATATACATTTATTATTCGCTAGCAGATATTTCATGCTGTAATTTTACAGCTTATTACAAGCGATAGGTGTAAGAGTGCTTAATATCCCCTCTATACTCTCCCATTTCCTTTTCCTATTTTTTGATATTAACCCGTAAAACGCCACCCCCCCCACAACGCAATAAACCTTATTAACCCCTAAACTGCAAACCCCCACAACGCAGTAAACTAATTAAATCACTAAGCCCCCTAACCTAACACCCTCTAAATTAACCCCAATTACATAAAATAATAAAATACTTAGTTAAAATTTAAATAAAAAATCTAACATTACTTACAAAAAAACATAAGATTAAATTAAATAAATCTAAAGTTACAAAAAATAAAAAAGTCTAAAATTACAGAAAAAAATAAACAAAATTATCAAAAATTAAACCTAATCTAGTACCCCTATTAAAATAAAAACACCCCCTAATCTAAACTAAACTACCAATAGCCCTTAAATGGACCTTTTGTAGGGCATTGCCCTAAAGCGATCAGCTCTTATACATAAAAAAATAATAATTCCCCCCCTACAACAAAAATAGCACATTTGAGCGACTCCAAAAGGTTTAAAGAATCTTTACTGCATCATTGTCAGAAAACTGCCCAGAAAGACTATTCAACTAAAAGGAAGAAGCAGCAGCCTCATCAGTAATAGAAACTACTGGATTACAAATATAACCTGTTTGCATAAAAACCCTCCCATGGAAGAATTCTAACTTCTTTTTTAAAGAAAGAATTATCTTCCAAAGGAATAGTAGTACATTTAGCCAAAGTAGAGAAATCCCCATCCACTTTGGGAATAGTTTCCCAAAGTTCAACATTGGAGGCTGGAAAAGGAACATTTCCTTAAACCTTGCAGAAGGATTAACTGGAATACCTGTTTTAGCCCAATCTCAGGAAATAATCTGGGGGCGTTATAAAAACAGAATTTAAACGGTTAACAGGCTTGTTTGCATCTACTTTAGGACCTTAACCTCAGTGGTGTCGCTACAGGGGGGCAAGGGGGGCTCCCCTGAGTAAAGCCTGGCCCCCCTGCTGCCCCCCCGCCGCCAGCCCCTGTGCAAGCATAATGCGTAATAATGTAGTGTGAAGTGAATATGATTTTAGATTTTTTTTTTTTATTGTTTGTAAATAGTCTCTGGGCCAGTGTTTTTTGAGTCCTGACTCTGAAAACGAGTAATAAATTATGCGCAACGCAGCAGCAGCACATGCCTCCACGTGTTCAGTTGGATAATGGATTTGAACCCCCAGGCTTCACCCACCACACGTGCCTTGTGCTGGATCTACACGCAGCACCACGGCACTCCAATACCCCATGCTTAATGCTGGGGCTATTTGCTCCCCCTCCTCCTCCAGTTCTAGCCAGCCCACTCCCAGGTCACGTTCCTACAGCACACTGAGCACAAGGAACATGACCGGAGCCTGGGAGAAGGAAGAGGGAGGAGCCAGCCCGCAGGTGCTGTGTGAGTGACAGTGTGCAGGACAGAGAGCACAGGAAGGAGCAGCACCAGCAGGCACTGGCTGACTGTCTGGCACTCAGTGGCAGCAAAAGTAAAGAAGAAGAAGATCATCTGATTCTGGGGTAAGTCACTGTCACAACAGGGTACTTTAATTACTGATACATGATGATTAATACTATAGACAAACATGGCTCACTGTCAGAGACTGGGAGACTGGAGAGAATTTGGCTCACAGTGTCTGCCAGAGAGACTGGTCTGGAAGAGAATTTGGCTCACTTTCTGTCAGAGAGACAAACTGGGAGAGAATTTGGCTGAGTAAAGATTTACACTTAGCGCCTGCTATGGGTGGACCCCTAGGCTTTGGATAGTTGACACCTAGCTGTCAACTTGTGAAATTAAGATATGGGGAAGAATACCAAAGCGCCGAACCTGACGGAGCATGGGTCTAATAAATATAGATATAAATATGAGATATCAATTGGTACGTTGATATATTTATTACAAATAGTTAATACAAGTAATAGATTGCATTGATACAATCTCAGTTATTAATACAAGTTTTAGGATAAGAAACATGGATCCATGCGCTTATTTAACATTAAAAATATATAAAAAATACATTAAAAATATATAGATACAATGACCAATAAAATGCAATTTATTACAATAAATGATATATTGATAATGGCCCGATGGCCTGGTGTGTGTGTAACTTTTTCCTAATAAATTTAATGAGATTCTCTGTTCGCGTTTAAGCAACTTGCATTGGCTCCTTCAACTATGTGTTTAATTTGATAAATGTGAAGAAAAAAAAATGGAAAAATATTTCAAAAATATTCAAAAATAGTGGCGTACTTAGTGTTGGAAGAATTAAATGTGGCAAAATCTGGCACAAAATACAGCTAAAAAATACAACAAATTTTTTTTAGACTCTTGATAAAGGCCTTTGAGAGGCCGAAACGCGTCGACAACTAGTAAACCTTTTTTCATTTTTTACATTGATTTAAAACTATCTACACTATCGCACTTCTCTTTTATAGGAAGATTGCACAGGATCTTGTACACATTTTCTAAGAGGAGCAGCATACTACTTACACACATCTCTGGGAAGTAGAACATCTATAACACAGCCCTAGGGATTTGAGCGCGATCTGCAATTTTTTAAAGGACTATTCACTGAGGATTTAAAGTTCTACTGAACTTGGTTCTGAATCTCATTCATCAAGGATCCATTATGCTTTAAGGGTATCATGGATTGACTGATCTATATTTTACGGCATGGTTTTGGATTTAACATTGAGCAGGATTTAACATTGAGCAATTTTTTAACAGCACGGTTTTGGAGTTAACATTTAGAATTTTTTGCTAAAATATTTGTTATATTTTTAGCTCTATTTTGTGCCAGATTTTACCACATTTAATTCTTCCAACACTAAGTACACCACTATTTTTGAAATATTTTTCCATTTTTTCCACATTTATCAAATTAAACACATAGTTGAAGGAGCCAATGCAAGTTGCTTAAACGCGAACAGAGAATCTCATTACATTTATTAGGAAGAAGTTACACACACACCAGGCCATCGGGCCATTATCAGTATATCATTTATTGTAATAAATTGCATTTTATTGGTCATTGTATCTATATATTTTTAATGTTTTTTAATATATTTTTAATGTTAAACAAGCGCATGGATCCATGTTTCTTATCCTAAGACTTGTATTAATAACTGAGAATGTATTAATGCAATCTATGACTTGTATTATCTGGAGAATTTGGCTGACACTCAGTGAGCAAAATTCTCTCCCAGTCTCTCTGACAGACAGTGAGCCAATTTCTTTCCCAGTCTCTCTGACAGACACTGAGCCAATTTCTCTCCCAGTCTCTCTTTTAAGTATTAGGTTAGTAGAATAAAAGGTATCTTTGCATATCGCATTACTCTGGTATTTTGGAATCCTATTTATATATATTTATTTAGTTTATTTTCAATGGTATGATTTAGTGGTGAAAATTATTAGTGCCCCCCCCAGTTTGAGTGTGGTATCTTATCTGCCCCCCCCCCCTATATACTGTTCCTAGAGTCACCATTGCTTAACCTCTTGTCACACTTTAGGAATAGTTTATAGGATTTAGTACACAAGCGCAGAGAATAAAGCTGAAAGAGATGTTGGAAACGTTTTGGAAACAGAAATACTATACAGTAGCAAATCAGAACAGGAGATAAAAAGAATATTATTCCCCTTTAAATATTATGTATTGAGAGAGTTAAGATTAGCAGATAATTGTAATGCTCGTGGGATATTTCCCTATCAGACCAAACTTGGCCAGTAGTCTTCTTATCCCAGCGTCAAGTGGAAAGATAAGGAAATATCCCAGAACAAAGTGAGAGGTATGAAATGAGGTAAGCAATACTCACGGGAGACATGGCAGTCATTCACGGCAAAATGGGGTAAGGCAGAGAATAGTCAAATAAGGCAAAATCCGACAACAGTTAGGCCAAGGAATCAGCAGAACTGGTTAAAAAGCAGAGCGCTCAGACAGGCAAGGTTCAGCAACAATAAGGCAATCCAGCAGTTAAGGCGTTAAACAGCAGAGTGGTCAGACAGACAAGGTTCAGAAACAATAAGACAATTTAGCAGTTCAGGGGTTAAACAGCAGAGTGGTCAGGCAGGCAAGGTTCAGCAACACTAAGGTAATCCAGCAGTTCAGGGGTTAAACAGCAGAGTGGTCAGACAGGCAAAGTTCAGCATCAATAAGGCAATCAAATATCAACAGAAAATAGCACCCAGGAGCACACAAAGTAAGTCCTATACTTGGGCAGCGTATGTAAGTTATGCAGTAACTTAGATAGGCGCTGATTCATGCCAAGGAGTACTCAGAGGACCCAACCAGAATTAGAGGGGAATTCACGTGCGGCAATAGCGTCATCGCTGCACAATCACAGCAACCGCCGCATCCCTGGCAACAGCCATAGCAACGGAGCGGTGCAACGGATGAAGAGAGGAGCTGCATGACACAGCCCTATGGGAACCAGAGTCGGCTTTGAGGTGTGAGCAGCATGGAACCTGAAGACCAAAGATGAAGCATGCACAAATTAACCCTTCCAGTGTACGAGGTATTGGAGCTGCCTGCACTTGATTCTGGAATCCAGGATTTTGGCAACCTCATACTCCGGTTCCCCATGAATCAGGAGTGGAGGACGTCTCAGTCGAGTATACCTATTCATGATGTAGGTTTTGAGCAAGGAGATGTGAAAGACTAGGTGAAGGTGCAAGGTCTTAGGCAAGGCCACTCTGTAGATCCAGGAGAAAGTCTTTTGAGGACTTTATACGGACCAATATACCGAGGTCCTAATTTGTGACAAGGTTGACGTAAGCGAATATGTCGGGTATAGACCCAGACATTATCACCTCCAGAAAAGGCACAAATATTAGCTCGATGATGATCAGCAAATCTCTAGTATCTGGAGACGGTTGAGTGTAACAGAGAGTATTCGTTGCCAATGAGTAGTGAGGTCAGTGAAGCAACGTTCTGCAGCAGCAAATTCTGTAAACTGAGCAGAAAGAGGAAAAACATGAGGTTGTTAACCAGCTGCGGCCTGGAAAGCAGAGCATCGTAGAGAAGAATGCTAATGAGTGTTCTTTGCCAGTTCTGCTAGGGGTAACACCCCAGACCAATTAGTATGCTGTGAATTGACATATGCTCTGAGATAAGCTTCAAGATCCTTATTGATTCTCTCTGTCTGCTCGTTAGTCTGGGGGTGATAACCAGAGGACAAAGTGGTTCCAAGCAATTTGCAGAAGCTTCTCCAAAAATTAAAAACCAATTGAGGTCCTCTATCAGAGACGATATTTACGGGTATACCATGGAGTCGTACCACGTGTAACAGAAAATGAGTTGACAATTCTTGGGCTGTAGGTAACTTAGGTAAAGGTACAAAATGAGCAAGTGTGGAGAACCGATCCACCACAACCCAGATGACTGTATGATGGTCAGAAAGAGGGAGGTCTACAACTAAATCCATGGCTATGTGTGTCCATGGTTGTTTAGGAATGGACAATGGTTGGAGTAGGCCATGAGGTAGAGATTGGGGCGTCTTATTACCAGCACAAGTCTGACAAGCTTTGGCATATTCCTGAGAGTCCTACTTCATGGTAGGCCACCAAAAGTGTTGGGAGAGGAGTTTAAAGGTTTTTGTGAAACCAGGATAACCTGATAGCTTGCTGTCATGAGCCCAGGATAGTACAGGAGTGCGAAGGTTTGGAGGAACATAAAGGATCTCAAGAGCCATAGGGGCTTCAGAGGGTTTTCTTGACTAGGCACGTTGCAGTCTTTGAAGAAGAAAGGTGTTAAGCTGAGCAATCACACAGGAGGGAGGAATGATGTGTTTGATAGGAGCTTCAGAAGAGTCAGTAGACTGAGGAAACTGATGGGAAAGCGCATCAGACTTTTTATTCTTGGTTCCAGGAAGGTAATAGACTATGAGGGTAAAACGAGAAAAGAATAAGGCGCACCTGGCCTGTCGAGGATTGAGTCGATGAGCAGTTTCAAAGTACATCAGGTTTTGGTGATCCATGAGGATCGGAATGGGATTGGCAGTACCCTCTAGCCAATGACGCCATTCAGTAAGGGTAATCTTGTTGGCTAAAAGTTCACAATTTCCCATGTCGTAATACCTTTCAGCAGGAGAGAACCATTTAGATAAAAAGGCTACAGGATGCAATTTGGAGGTTGAAGGGTCTCTTTAGGTTAAACTGTACCAGCCCCTATTTCTGAGGCGTCAACCTCTAAGGTGAACTGTAAATCAGAATCAGGATGACGTAGCACAGGGACCGTACAAAAGGCCATTTTCAGATGAGAGAAAGCGTCCACAGCTACTGGAGACCACTGTTTACAGTCTCTGTTTCGTTTAGTTAGCTCAGTGAGTGGAGCAATGATTCTAGAGAAATTCTTTATAAACTTGCGATAATAGTTGGAAAACCCCAAGAATCTCTGTAACTCCTTCAATGTGGTGGGTTGAGGCCATTCCAGAACTGCTGTTAGCTTAGTGGGATCCATGGCAAAACCTTCTTTGGAGATGATATATCCAAGGAATTGAATCCTGACTTGATCGAGTTCCCATTTCTCCAACTTGGCTACTAGAGAATTGTTTCTGAGACAAAGAAGTACCTGTTTCACATGCTCATGATGCTATTCCAGGTTGGTGGAGAATATGAGGATGTCATCCAAATAGACAATGACAGTACGATTAAGGAAGTCACGGAAGAGATCATTGACGAATGCTTGAAAAAACGCATGGGCATTGCACAGCCCAAAATGCATTACGAGGTATTCATAATGCCCTGACCTCGTGTTAAAGGCAGTCTTCCACTCATGTCCCGTAAGATGCGAATGAGATTGTACGCCCTACGAAGATCTAATTTTGTAAAGTAGCAAGCATTTTGGAGTGAATCATATAATTCAGTGATCAAGGGAATAACGGTTCTTGATCGTAATGTTGTTTAGGGCTCTGTAGTCGAAACAGAGTCTCAGACCACCATCCTTTTTACCGACAAAAAATAACCTAGCCCCCAGCAGGAGAGGAGGAAGGGCGAATCAAGCCTTTAGCTAAATTCTCTTGGATAAATTCTTCCATGGCCTTGGTTTCAGCTTTGGACAGCCGATAAGTCCTTCCTTTAGGAAGTGGGGCTCCAGGAAAGAGGTCAATTTTATAATTGTAAGGGCAGTGAGATGGTAGCACATTAGTTGCTTTCTTTTCAAAGACATCCATAAATTCTGCATATACTGAGGGAAGGTGAGAAGGGGTCAGAAGGCTGGCTATAGGGATGTGATGTAAAGGAGTAACCTTAGTCAGGCAGGAGTAAAAATAGAATTTATCCCAGAAGGCCAACTGTCCCTCAGTCCAGTTGAATTGAGGATTGTGTTTAAGTAGCCAATGAAGACCAAGAATAACTGGTTGTGCAGGAGAATGAATGGCATCAAACTGTAACTGTTCTGTTCAGAATGTAGGACCCCCCACAGTCGTGGTTAGGGGTGCTGATTCAAAATGGATTAGACTTGTTCCAAGGGGAGTGCCATCCAGAGTGGTTATCTTAAGACATTGTTTTTTCTGGAGAAGAGGTAACCCTGCATGAATCATGAAACGGTGATCTAGGAAATTCCCAGCTGCCCCTGAATCAACAAAGGCCTGAGCATGGACAGAGTTCTGGAGAAAGGTAAGGGTAACAAGTACCAGGATCCGAGAAGAGTGAGGGGAATTAGTAGTGACCATGCTTAGAGGTAACCCATTTTTATTCTCTAAGCGTTGGCTTTTCCCGGCAGTATATCACAATTCTTTAGTTGATAAGCATTAGAACCACAATAGAAGCACAGTCTTAATCTCCTTCTTCTCTGTCATTCAGAGGACTTAAGGGAAGAGAGATCCATGGGTTCCTCTTCAGAGGTAACAGTCTAGTGGCTAGACGGGTGGGAGGACGAGAGGGAAGGATTCTGCAAGTTCTCTCTCTCTCAGCTAGTTTCTCCTGAAAGCGAGAATCCAGACTGATGCAGAGTGCTATAAAATCATCCAGGGAAGATGGAACATCACGATAAGTGAGCTCATCCTTGATGCGCTCATGCAGGCCTCTCCGGAAGGCCGCATTGAGAGCACTGCAATCCCAACTGGTCTCATGTGCTAAGGTGTGAAATTCCATGGCGTATTGTGCCACAGATCTATTGCTCTGATGGAGATCCAAGAGAGAGTACTCTGCAGCAGAAGTGCGAACAGAAGTCCCAAATACGGAAGATAATGCAGAAATGAAGATATCTGCATCATTCAAGAGTTGAGCACTCTGTTCCAAAAGGGGGGAGGACCCAGGCTAGGGCCTTGTCTTTCAATAAAGAAATTATAAAGGTAACTTTTGACTGGTGAGACTGGAAGGTATGAGGGTCACTGCGGAAATGCAGTCTGCACTGTTTGAGAAAACCCTTACAGTCATGTCACTGTTTGAGAAAACCCTTACAGTCAAAACCCTTACAACCCTTACAGTACCATCATACTTGTCAGGTAACGGTATACTACCAGAAGCAGGGGAGGAAGTTGCGGTACTAACAGCAGGGACCGGCTGTGTGGCAACAGAAGCAGCATTTTTCTCTGCAACAAGTGAAGAGAGCATAGTGGTAATAGTTTACAAATTGGAATCCAGGCTTTGCAGGTGTGAGGCGTGGGTTCCCAGCTTTTTTTCCCTGAAGAGAAATTACTCTAGCTACCACATTTGGGTAATGTTAACTTAAAAAAGGAAAAAACAGATGGAGTATCTAGTCTAGAAACTGATTTACCCAAACTCTGCCACCTAGAAGAAAACAAATTATCCCAAAAAACTAATTTGTAAAGATAAAAGCAAAATATGAGAATAGGTGGCACAAAAGATGCCGGTTCAGGAAATGTTAAACACAATATATTAAATTCTCAAAATAGTAGGCAAATTCATAAGACTATCATTAAGAAATAATAAATTATTTAAATCACAATCAATACATATATAGGTTTTAATAAATAGTGCATACACTATTATAAGCAACAGGTACGTGATCTAAAAAGACAATAAGTATAACACAAAGATTTAATAATTCATAAAAAATACATTTAACATAATACACTGGTGTAAAAGATTCACACTCACATCGTTACGGCAAAAAAGGGGTAAGGCAGAGAATAGTCAAATAAGGCAAAGTCCGGTAAGAGGTAGGCAGTCCAAGGAATCAGCAGAACAGGTTAAACAGCAGAGTGGTCAGAGAGGCAAAGTTCAGCAACAAAGACAATCCAGCAGTTCAGGGGTGAAACAGCAGAGTGGTCAGACAGGCAAGGTTCAGCAACAATAAGGCAATCCAGTAGTTCAGGGGTTAAACAGCAAAGTGGTCAGGCAGAGTTCAGCAACAATAAGGCAATCATATATCAGCAGAAAATAGCACCCAGGAGCACACAAAGTAAGACCTTTACTTGGGCAGTGTATGTAAGTTATGCAGGCACTTACATAGGCGCCGATTCGCTCCAAGGAGGACTCAGAGGACCCAACCGGCATGAGAGGGAAATTGACGTGCAGCGATGACATCATCGCCACACGCTCACAGCAACTGCCGCATCCCTGGCAACAGCCATAGCAACGGAGGGTTGCAACGGGTGAAGAGCGGAGCAGTGTGACAATAATATACTCCTAATCAGTTTGTCAGGTAGCTAGTAACTTGAGGTTGAGAAATTCTCGTGGAGCTGCTAACAATTTTTGGACAAGAGAGTTATATAGCTATCTCTCTTGCAGGAGTGGTTTATCAGGTGCTGTTTAACATGTAGCTTCTGCAAGCAGGTGGTATGAGCTATAAATGCTGGCAAGAAATACAGCAGTAAAGACCAGGTAACCGGAAGCATGTTGAGGCAGCCGTTCCCAGAAAGAATCAATCCAGACAGCTGCACAGAGGAAACAAATGTAGTAAGCCATGCTGCAGATTGCTGAAACCTAAGCCATGGCTCAGAAGTAACATTGGAAACAAGCTGAATTGCATTGTGTAGTAATCCAAGCTGCAGCTAAAACAATGAATCACGTGATAGTCCAAGTTGGGTTGGGAACAGTTGCTTGTCAGGAAGTCTTTAGTTAATACACAGATGAGCAGTAGTGTCACAGCACTTGAGAGTCAGTAGAAACTGTATGTAGTAACACAGAGTGAGAATTTAAGTTTTAAGTCTTCCTCCAGCACAGAGTAAAGGAGAGCGGTAAAACTTTAACAAACCAAGCATATTAATGAGGAAGCAGCTGAGGTCATGCACAAGGGGAGGTCAGAGGCGTGATTATTCCTATTGGTCAGTAATCCTGATCACTGGAAACGAAGCAATATAAATGTCAGAATGAAGACATCTAAAGTAAACAAAATTTTTTTTAAAAGGTAGACCCTGATCATCAGAACAAAACTTCTCTGCAAATCTGCAGGGGGCAGCATTGCACCAGCAGTTCACAAGAACTGGTGGTGCAATGATAAATGCTGACAGCTTCGCAGGTGATAAATTTAAATAAATTTGGACTTCCGGTGGGAGGAGCAAAGGGAGAGCAGCGGGTTATGTGAGCTCCGTGATAATCTCTGCAAAAGATTGATTTTTAACCTGCTCTCTCCCTGCTCCCACGCAAACGCCTTGCAGATAACAGGTCTGGGGACTCGACCGGACCAGGAGATCGGTCGGCACAGAAGCGTGAGGGTCATTAAGCGCCCTAAACATGGAAGTCACAGAGGAGAAGAAGAAGTATAGAGACGCCATTTTCAGTCTCCACGTGGCGCTTACTAGACACTGGATGCTAGACTACTGTTTACATTGCAAAAGGCTGCACTAACTTCTTGCAGAGTACTCGGGCAGATAATCAGAGGAGCTGCAGGGCAGTAACAACAGTTGGGAGCGGCTGAAACGGAGCAAAACAACTAAAGGACTCAGACGGAGCTGGCACTGTGAGGGGTAATGTAAATGTATATTTGCACAATTCCGGTCTGAAGAAAGGGTTAAGAGCTGCATCCCCTATTACACAGAAGGCTAATGCAGGAAAGTGGAATAAGTTATTGGTGTTGTTAACATCGTTCCAATCTAGATACTGCTGCATAACTTTAGAGGCCCAGCAACAAATAAATGCCTTTCAGTGTTAGTGTAAAGCCCCTGCTGACACATAAATTGATCACTGCAACCTCAGATCCGCTTAAGAGACATTACAGTCATATCTTTTGGTTTGGATTGATTTTGAATGTGCATCAGCAGAAATGTATGTCTAGTGCCATAAATATGAACTGACTGAATACATTCATGTGAAACTCCCCACCCTCACCTTCAATGCTAGACAGGACTTTTTATACCTTTTTTACATAAAAAAGCATTGGCTCTTAAGGGCTGCCTGTTAAACCTGCATTCCTGTACTCTGTTCCAGAAAGGGTGTCATTGCTTGTTCTGCAGCTCATTTGGAGGAGTTTGATTCAAGTAGCAAAGTATAAAAGTTTGCGTATGCAGAGATATTATAACAGTTTTTATAAATGTACCCATAAAATGGCAGCAAAAAACAAACACACAGATAGAAGAGCAAGACAACAGGCTGAGATCCACGCTGCCCCAGTCGCAACAGAAGACCCAGAGGAGTCTCTTACACACGATACCCACCCTATAGTGTCACAAATCTCTGCGTTGTTTTTACCAAAGATTGAGCAACTGCAGATGGGAGTGGAATCTCTTTATACTGAATTTAAACAGTTTTCAAGGAGGCTAACTCATGTTGAACACAGAGTCTCTGAGCAAGGAGACAGACACAGAGAAATCTCTATATCAGTGAGAGACCTACAAAAGCAGAACACAGATTTAAAAGCACACCTAGATGACCTAGAAAATAGGTCCCGCAGGAACAATCTGTGTATAGTAGGCCTGCCGGAGTCGGTTGCAGAGTTCATCACTAATACACTTTGCAGAAGTTCAACTCCCACAACTGCTTAAGTTACCAGATACTGGAATTCCATGCATAGCGGAAAGAGCACACAGGGTCGGTCAGCCACGACCAGAGCTAAAGAACAAAGAATTGCCAAGGCATGTTCTCATTAAATATCTCAACTTTAAGGACAAAATAGAACTCCTCAGAGCATACAGAAAGGCAGGTCCCATTGTCTTTGAGGGAAAAAAACTGTTGCTGTTCCAAGATTATTCATCAGAGGTCACCAGAAAGAGAAGAGAATTCTCGCCTTACTGCAAAACGGCTGATCGAAAAAGGCAGATCAGTAGCGTTGTTATTTCCAGCTAAACTCCGGTTGCAAACCAGTGAGGGCCCACGATTCTTTTACTCCCCCATTCAGCTTCAAAAATACTTACAAGCTGGAGAAAAAGACTTAGCCCCAGAGGCGATGGGGCGTCAGGTGGAGTTAAGGGGGAACAGACTGGGGGAGCCAAAGATGTAAACAACTGGACAGTCTAGATTCTGGAACTGGTACCCGTAAGCGGGTTGCCACAATATGACTGACACATTCTGAGACAATCAGTAGTAACTTAATGGCTAAATCTCAGTCATGAATACATTTTTCTCTCTACTTTAAGAGGGCGGGGAGTTTAATTCAATGCTATAGGAGAATTCTTGCACTCCTACTGTTATGTTACTGTTTTACCAGTTGTTATTGTTATGAATCATGCTTTTTTGTTTCACTTACATGTTTGATATTTTCACACAGCAGTGCCCCGTGGAAGTTTCTGAACATGCTCCTCGGATGGTTCGAAATGGCCCCAGAGATGCAGTTTCGGGTTCTAGCAGAATATGAGTGTACCGTTTTATATATACAAAATAAAAAAATGTTTGAAAGGAAATGTACATATAAAGGGCACGTACAGGTTTTTTTTTATACAAAGATAAGAGTTGTAAAACTTGACCTACCCCTTGTTTACCATTATGGCTAATATTAAAGCAAACATTGTTACATGGAATGTGGGAGGTATCACTTCCCCCATTAAAAGAAAATAGATTTTAAAAACACTTAAAGACAAAGGAGCAGACATAGCAATAGTGACAGAAACTCACCTTACGGTGCCTGAACATGCAAAACTACAGCAAGGGTGGGTACAAGAAGTTATTAGTTCCTCATTTCCAGGGAGCAGAGCTAGAGGGGTGGCTATTTTGTTCAGGAAGGGCCTATTTTACAAAATATTACATAAGGAGATTGATGCAGAGGACCGCTATGTTGTACTACACTTAGGTTTAGGGGATATCACAATTGCCTTGGTGGGGGTGTATGGTCCCATAGGTAACAAAGACATCTTTTGGACAATGTTACAAAGGAAGTTGTTGAAATCAGCACATCTCCCTATGATAGTGGGTGGAGATTTTAATATTGCGCCCTATGTCCCCTTGGATAGATTTAAAAACCCAGCATACACACCATTGAAAAACATAATAAGCACTAATTCCAAGAGAGAGACGAGAATACTTAATAAATTCCAGAGAGGCCTGAGATTGGTAGACATCTGGCGCTCCTGAAATCCAGAGGTGCAAGATTTCACCTGTATCCCCCCATCATAACTCACACTATCTTGTTTAGATTATTTTCTGGTCTCTGGGACCTTAGTGATTAAAATCGTAGATGTTAAAAACGATGTAGTTACTCTGTCAGACCATGCCCCAGTCAAACTGACTATTAATACTAAAAATGACTCACCACGTGAGAATAGATGGATCTTTCCTGCATATCTATATAAAGACCCAAATTTATGAAATTATTTAATAGGTGAATGGCATGCATATCATTCTGTCAATATACAACACCTTAATAATCCCTTGCTATTTTGGGAGACAGCGAAGGCTGTTCTGAGAGGGGTTGTGACTAATTATGCGGCAGCTATCCAGAAAAAGGCTAAAGAGAAGGAACAGTTGCTGCTTAGACAACTAATTAATGCCCAAAATAGATATCTTAAAACGCCCAATGCGAGTAATAGGAATAATTTCAAACAGGTCAAGTCAAACAGGGACAATATGATGTTACAAAATGCACTCAGGGCTACAACCAGGCTACAAGCTTGGTTTTACCGATTCGGCAACAAAACCAGTAGATCTCTGGTGCTACTGACTAAAATTGCTAGACCACCAAATATCATTCAAGCAATAAGGAAAGGGGAGAAAATACATTCATGCACTGAGGACATACAGCAGGTCTTTACAGATTACTATTCTAAACTATATAGTCAGCAGGACATTGACAGAGACAAAGTGGCTGCATTCTGGGATACTTTGACTTTACCTAAACTCACTGAGGAGCATATAACTAGGCAAAGTGGTGGGTATATGGTGCGCAAATCTAACCCTTGCAATACACACTAATCTTCTCCCATAAAGCAGATAATAAAAGAACTGGTACAACGAAAAAGAGAGGTGTGTGTATGCGCTAAACAGCTATGGGGATGATAAATATTCTATAAATATATAGTAGTATATTTAAAGATATATATTATGAAGATATATAATATGAAATCACTTTGTGTGGCATAAAAATATAGTGTAGGTGTTACAGAGTATACCTGAGCAACTTTTATAAATCAAATATCAAAGCAACTGAAATAAATCAAATATCAAAGCAATATGTATATCAAAATAAAATTTATTTATCTTATTTAAAATAACATGGAAATATTGTCTACTGATAATATGATAATATGACCGGTCATATATAGTTACAAACACTATGCTAAAAATATGTAAAATAAGCTAAAAATGGCTAAAAGTAGCTGAATATTGGTGCAGCTAGATCTAAAAAGATATTGGGATGGTTGCCCTATATAAAAGAGTAAATCCACCTATGGAATCTTGGCTCATATGAGATGAAGTAACAATGAAAGTTCCGTTTGGAAAGAGGTAGATATAAAACTTTCTACCTAGGGATGAAGTAATGTTATGGCTCCGTTATAGGAGTAAACAGGTGTTAAAGCCCCGTATGGAGATATTGGTAGTTCCGTTATTAGCAGTTTCTGTGATAATAAGATGATACCTTCTTTTAGGAATAACCTCTGACAACCACGCTGCAGGGCCGCTACACCTCTATGGTGCCTACCTGCTCTTTTCTCGAGCTGAATCCTCCGTCAAGGTACGGCACAGGTGTCCGGCGCGGCTCACTACAGCTGGTGACGTCAGGAACGCTGGATGCGTGTCAAATGTAGGTCCGGTCTGGATGAGAAACTCTGCGCAGAGTATTAGAAGTGGATCAAGTAGTCCCAACGAATCCTTTGCAATCCTTGTAGATAGTAATGTATTGTCACTTTGTGATTATTCATCTAGGTCCATCAACACGTTTCACCATATAACATGGCTTTATCAAGATGGTTTAAGCTGGTTCTGAGATCCTTTATAAATGTATAGTTCATCTGTGATTGGTCATGGTTTAATTGTTAAATTGTTGATTCCTTAAGGGCATTCCTTACTTAAGGTGGATTTGCTTAAAGGTGGATTTACTTAAGGTGGATTATCTAGGTTCTTGTTTTGTATTATATAGAGCTATTTCCTTCTATCATTTAATGCAGTTTGTCTAGAAATACTCTTGTATATATACAATTTCTTATAGTGTAAAAATATAAAATCTGTGTATTAAAAATTAATTCTTTTTACTCAATTAATATGTACACATATTAATTGAGTAAAAAGAATTAATTTTTAATACACAGATTTTATATTTTTACACTATAAGAAATTGTATATATACAAGAGTATTTCTAGACAAACTGCATTAAATGATAGAAGGAAATAGCTCTATATAATACAAAACAAGAACCTAGATAATCCACCTTAAGTAAATCCACCTTAAGTAAGGAATGCCCTTAAGGAATCAACAATTTAACAATTAAACCATGACCAATCACAGATGAACTATACATTTATAAAGGATCTCAGAACCAGCTTAAACCATCTTGATAAAGCCATGTTATATGGTGAAACGCGTTGATGGACCTAGATGAATAATCACAAAAAGACAATACATTACTATCTACAAGGATTGCAAAGGATTCGTTGGGACTACTTGATCCACTTCTAATACTCTGCGCAGAGTTTCTCATCCAGACCGGACCTACATTTGACACGCATCCAGCGTTCCTGACGTCACCAGCTGTAGTGAGCCGCGCCGGACACCTGTGCCGTACCTTGACGGAGGATTCAGCTCGAGAAAAGAGCAGGTAGGTACCATAGAGGTGTAGCGGCCCTGCAGCATGGTTGTCAGAGGTTATTCCTAAAAGAAGGTATCATCTTATTATCACAGAAACTGCTAATAACGGAACTACCAATATCTCCATACGGGGCTTTAACACCTGTTTACTCCTATAACGGAGCCATAACATTACTTCATCCCTAGGTAGAAAGTTTTATATCTACCTCTTTCCAAACGGAACTTTCATTGTTACTTCATCTCATATGAGCCAAGATTCCATAGGTGGATTTACTCTTTTATATAGGGCAACCATCCCAATATCTTTTTAGATCTAGCTGCACCAATATTCAGCTACTTTTAGCCATTTTTAGCTTATTTTACATATTTTTAGCATAGTGTTTGTAACTATATATGACCGGTCATATTATCATATTATCAGTAGACAATATTTCCATGTTATTTTAAATAAGATAAATAAATTTTATTTTGATATACATATTGCTTTGATATTTGATTTATTTCAGTTGCTTTGATATTTGATTTATAAAAGTTGCTCAGGTATACTCTGTAACACCTACACTATATTTTTATGCCACACAAAGTGATTTCATATTATATATCTTCATAATATATATCTTTAAATATACTACTATATATTTATAGAATATTTATCATCCCCATAGCTGTTTAGCGCATACACACACCTCTCTTTTTCGTTGTAGCATATAACTAGGCTTAATGCCCCCATCACAACGGCCAAAGTCAATCGAGCCATTAAAGACCTTCCCCTAGGTAAAACCCCAGGCCCTGACAGCATGCCGGCAGAGCTTTATAAGTTGTTAAGATCGGAAATAGCTGATACACTAACACATTTATATAATACTATGCTTAATGGAAAGATTGACCCTAATTACAGGTTTTCTGAAGCCCACATTAGCATTATTTTAAAAGTGGGTAAAGACCCACTGAAACCAGAGTCATATCGTCCGATTTCTCTACTGAATCTGGACTACAAGCTCCTCAACAAAATATTAGGCACCAGATTAGGTCCCATCATGCCATCTTTAGTGCATGAGGACCAGACAGGATTTATTAAAGGGAGGTCTTCAGTTAAAAATATAAGGAAGGTTCAATTGGTGCTATCTTACTTCTGGAAATTTAGAAAAGAGCCCACCATGTTAAAGCATTCTAAAGCCTGCATGTTAGCCTTAGACGCCGAAAAGGCTTTCGATAAGGTAATATGGGAATACTTGTTTATGACCTTAGAAAAATTTGGTTTTGAGGGCGCTTACTTGCATGCCATTAGAAATTTGTACCAGCATCCGATGGCGGCTGTTATTGTAAATGGACGGGCTTCCCCCACCTTTCAACTATTTAGAGGTACAAGACAGGGGTGCCGCTTATCCCCACTTGTTTCACTTGGCCATAGAGCCACTCGCCCAGGCAATTAGAGAAAAAATTCAGGGTTTGAGGATGGGATCCTCAACTCTTCACTTGTCGTTATATGCTGACGATATGATCTTATTTGTCCCGAGTACGGAACTTAACCTCCCAAAAAACAGAATTTATGCTTACCTGATAAATTTATTTCTCTTGTGGTGTATCCAGTCCACGGATTCATCCTTTACTTGTGGGATATTATCCTTCCCAACAGTAAGTGGCAAAGAGAGCACACAGCAGAGCTGTCCATATAGCTCCCCCTCTAGCTCCATCGTCCAGTCATTCGACCGAAGGTTAGGAAGAAAAAGGAGAAACCATAGGGTGCCGTGGTGACTGTAGTTTAAAATTAAAAAACACCTGTCTTAAAATGACAGGGCGGGCCATGGACTGGATACACCACAAGAGAAATAAATTTATCAGGTAAGCATAAATTCTGTTTTCTCTTGTAAGGTGTATCCAGTCCACGGATTCATCCTTTACTTGTGGGATACCAATACCAAAGCTTTAGGACACGGATGAAGAGAGGGAACAAGACAGGTACCTTAAACGGAAGGCACCACTGCTTGTAAAACCTTTCTCCCAAAAATAGCCTCCGAAGAAGCAAAAGTATTGAATTTGTAAAATTTGGAAAAAGTATGCAGCGAAGACCAAGTCGCTGCCTTACAAATCTGTTCAACAGAAGCCTCATTTTTAAAAGCCCATGTGGAAGCCACTGCTCTGGTAGAATCAGCAGTAATTGTTTCAGGAGGCTGCTGGCCAGCAGTCTCATAGGCCAAACGGATGATGCTTTTCAGCCAAAAGGAAAGAGAGGTAGCGGTCGCCTTCTGCCCTCTCCTCTTACCAGAATAGATAACAAACAAAGAAGTTGTTTGTCTGAAATCCTTAGTTGCTTGTAAATAGAACTTTAAAGCACAAACCACATCAAGATTGGATTAGGACACAGAGAAGGAACAACAATTTCCTGGTTAATATTCTTATTAGATACAACCTTAGGAAGAAAACCGGGTTTGGTACGCAAAACTACCTTATCTGCATGGAACACCAGGTAAGGTGAATCACACTGTAAAGCAGATAACTCTGAAACTCTTCGAGGAGAAGAGATAGCTACCAAAAACAAAACTTTCCAAGATAAAAGTTTAATATCTATGGAATGTAAAGGTTCAAACGGAACCCCTTGCAGAACTGAAAGAACTAAATTCAGACTCCATGGCGGAGTCACAGGTCTATAAACAGGCTTGATTCTGACTAAAGCCTGACTAAACGCTTGAACGTCTGGTACCTCTGCCAGACGTTTGTGTAAAAGAATAGACAAAGCAGATATCTGTCCTTTTAAGGAACTAGCTGATAATCCTTTCTCCAATCCTTCTTGGAGAAAGGACAATATCCTGGGAATCCTAATCTTTCTCCATGAGTAACCCTTGGATTCGCACCAAAAAATATATTTTCGCCAAATCTTATGGTAGATTTTCCTGGTGACAGGCTTTCTAGTCTGAATCAGGGTATTAATAACCGACTCAGAGAAACCACGCTTTGATAGAATTAGGCGTTCAACGTCCAAGCAGTCAGACGCAGAGAAATTAGATTTGGATGTTTGAAAGGACCTTGTATTAGAAGGTCCTGCCTCATTGGTAGTGTCCATGGTGGAACAGATGACATGTCCACTAGGTCTGCATACCAGGTCCTGCGTGGCCACACAGGCGCAATTAGAATCACCGAAGCCCTCTCCTGCTTGATTCTGGCAACCAGATGAGGAAGGAGAGGAAACGGTGGAAACACATAGGCCAGATTGAAGGACCAAGGCGCTGCTAGAGCATCTATCAGCACCGCCTGGGGATCCTGGGATCTGGACCCGTAAAGAGGAAGCTTGGTGTTCTGACGGGACGCCATCAGATCCAATTCTGGAGTGCCCCATAGCTGAGTCAGCTGGGCAAATACCTCTGGGTGGAGTTCCCACTCCCCCGGGTGAAAAGTCTGACGACTTAGAAAATCCGCCTCCCAGTTGTCTACTCCTGGGATGTGAATTGCTGAGAGATGGCAGGAGTGATCCTCCGCCCACCTTATTATTTTGGTTACTTCCGTCATTGCTAGGGAACTCCTTGTTCCCAATTGATGATTGACGTAAGCTACAGTCGTGATGTTGTCCGACTGAAATCTGATGAATTTGGCCGCAGCAAGCTGAGGCCATGCCTGGAGAGCGTTGAATATTGCCCTCAGTTCCAGAATGTTTATCGGGAGAAGAGCTTCTTCCCGAGACCATGAACCCTGAGCTTTCAGGGAGTCCCAGACTGTGCCCCAGCCCAGCAGACTGGCGTCGGTCGTTACGATGATCCTCTCTGGTCTGCGGAAACACATTCCCTGAGACCACCACCAAGAGAATCTCTGGTCCCCTGGTCCAGCTGTATTTGAGGAGACAAATCTGCATAATCCCCATTCCACTGTTTGAGCATGCATAGTTGCAGTGGTCTGAGGTGTATCCGTGCAAAAGGTACTATGTCCATTGCCGCTACCATTAGTCCGATTGTCTCCATGCACTGAGCTACAGATGGCCGAGGAATGGCATGAAGGGCTCGGCAAGTGATTAAGAGTTTTAACTTTCTGACCTCTGTCAGAAATATTTTCATTTCTACCGAGTCTATTAGAGTTCCTAGGAAGGAAACTCTTGTGAGTGGGGAGAGAGAACTCTTTTTGATGTTCACCTTCCACCCGTGAGACCTCAGAAAGGCCAATACAATTTCCGTGTGAGACTTGGCTCTTTGGAAAGTCGACGCCTGAATTAAGATGTCGTCTAGATAAGGCGCCACTGCTATGCCCCGCGGTCTTAGAACCTCCAGGAGGGACCCTAGCACCTTTGTTAAAATTCTGGGAGCAGTGGCCAACCTGAAAGGAAGAGAAACAAACTGGTAATGCTTGTCCAGAAAAGCGAACCTGAGAAACTGGTGATGATCTTTGTGGATAGGAATGTGCAGATACGCATCCTTTAAATCCACAGTGGTCATATATTGACCCTCCTGGATCATTGGTAAGATTGTCCGAATGGTCTCCATCTTGAATGATGGGACTCTGAGGAATTTGTTTAGAATTTTTAGATCCAGGATTGGTCTGAAAGTTCCTTCTTTCTTTGGAACCACAAACAGGTTTGAGTAAAACCCCAGCCCTTGTTCCGCAATTGGAACTGGGTGGATCACTCCCATTGTATGTAGGTTTTCTACACAGCGTAAGAACGCCTCTTTCTTTGTCTAGTCTGAAGACAGACGAGAAATGTGGAACCTTCCCCTTGGAGGGGAGTCCTTGAATTCTAGAAGATATCCCTGAGATACAATCTCTAAGGCCCAGGGATCGTGTACATCTCTTGCCCAGGCCTGAGCAAAGAGAGAGAGTCTGCCCCCTACTAGATCCGGTCCCGGATCTGGGCCTACCCCATCATGCTGTCTTGGAGGCAGCTGCAGGCTTCTTGTCCTGTTTACCCTTGTTCCAGCCCTGGTAAGGTTTCCAGGCTGCCCTGGGTTGTGAAGTGTTACCCTCTTGCTTTTCAGCAGGGGAGGATGAAGCGAGACCGCTCCTGAAATTCCGAAAGGAACAAAAATTATTTTGTTTATTCTTTGTCTTGAAGGACTTGTCCTGGGGGAGAGCATGGCCTTTTCCCCCAGTGATTTCTGAAATAATCTCTTTCAATTCAGGCCCGAAGAGGGTCTTTCCTTTGAAAGGGATGTTCAATAGTTTGGATTTTGACGACACATCGGCCGACCAGGACTTTAGCCATAGCGCCCTGCGCGCCAAAATGGCGAGACCTGATTTTTTTGCCGCTAACTTAGCTAGTTGGAAAGCAGCATCTGTGATAAAAGAATTAGCCAGCTTAATTCTGTCCATAATGTCCTCATATGAGGTCTCCGTCTGGAGCGCATCTTCCAGCGCCTCGAACCAGAAAGCAGCTGCAGTGGTTACAGGAACAATGCACACAATAGGTTGGAGAAGAAAACCTTGTTGAACAAAAATTTTCTTAAGTAAACCCTCTAATTTTTTATCCATAGGGTCTTTGAAAGCACAACTGTCTTCTATAGGTATAGTTGTGCGTTTAGCAAGTGAAGAAACAGCCCCCTCCACCTTAGGGACCGTCTGCCACGAGTCCCGTATGGGGTTAGATATGGGAAACATTTTCTTAAAAACAGGAGGGGTAACGAAGGGAATACCTGGTTTATCCCACTCCCTAGTAACGATTAGGGACCGGGAACACATCAGTGTAAACAGGAACTTCTAGGTACTTGTCCATTTTACACAATTTCTCTGGAACCACCATAGGGTCGCAGTCATCCAGAGTAACTAATACCTCCCTGAGCAATAAGCGGAGGTGTTCTAGTTAAAATTTAAAAGCCAACGTATCTGAATCTGTCTGAGGAGAAACCTTTCCTGAATCGGAAATTTCTCCCTCAGACAGCACATCCCTCGCCCCCACTTCAGAGTGTTGTGAGGGTATATCGGATACGGCTACTAAAGCATCAGAATGCTCATTATCTGTTCTTAAAACAGAGCTATCACGCTTTGCAGGTAACATGGGCAGTTTAGATAAGAACACTGAGAGGGTATTATCCATAACTTCTGCCAAGTCTTGCAATGTAAAAGAGTTAGACGCACTAGAGGTGCTAGGCGTCGCTTGAGCGGGCGTAACTGGTTGTGACACTTGGGGAGAGGTTGACGGGCTAACCTCGTTACCTTCTGTCTGAGAATCATCTTGGGCCACATTTTTAAGTGCAACAATATGTTCTTTAAAGTGTATAGACATATCAGTACAAGTGGGACACATTCTGAGAGGGGGTTCCACCATGGCTTCTAAACACATTGAACAAGGACTTTCCTTGGTGTCAGACATGTTTAACAGACTAGTAGTAATATAAACAGGCTTGGAAATCACTTTAATCAAGTAAAAACACACTTTGAAAAAAACGGTACTGTGCCTTTAAGAAATAAAAAAGGCACACAATCTTGCAAAAACAGTGAAAAAATGCAGCAAACTTTTTGAATTTTTTACAGTATGTACCTAAAGCATTAGTAAGATTGCACCACTAGCAATATAAATGATTAACCCCTTAATGCCCAAACCGGATCGACAGTAGTAAAAAAAACGGTTAAATAAACTTCAGCACCTTGCCACAGCTCTGCTGTGGCCCTACCTGCACCCTTAGGACCAGATTTGTGGGGAAAAAGCTTCTTATAGGCCCTCAAACTGCCGCAGGACCCTCCATGTGAAACAGCCTGAACTTCTAGTCAAAATAACTGAGCATCTGAGGCGCAAAATTAGGCCCCTCCCACCTCACCCCGGTGCTTGTGAGGCCTAAAGAAACACTCCCAAGTTTTTTTAGTAATAGCCATGTGGGTAATAACCCCTGAAAGAAACCCAAAGAAACCTTCCAAGTGTCTGAAAAAAACGAAATTTTTCAATAAAAACAGTTTGCCATTAAATAGTGTCAACCAGCATAAACTAGCCCTGTAATGTAAGCTTGCAATTCCATACTTAGTCTCTGAATACAGCTTACCCTTCCCTCGTGGGGATATTATCAGTCTCTTCTAGCATTATCACAGTCTTGTCTAGAAATAAATGACTGAAAATACCTTATTGCAGCCTAACCTGCAAACCGTTCCCCCCAACTGAAGTTTTCTTGCACTCCTCAGTCCTATGTGGGAACAGCAGTGGATTTTAGTTACAACATGCTAAAATCATCTTCCTCCCTGCAGAACTCTTCATTCCTTTCTGCTAGAGAGTAAATAGTACACATCGGTACCATTTAAAATAACAAACTTTTGCTTGTAGAAAATAAAAACTAAATTTCTAACACCACATTCACTTTACCCTTCCGATTGCTTAGAGCCGGCAAAGAGAATTACTTGGGGGTGGAGCTAGAGGGGGAGCTATATGGACAGCTCTGCTGTGTGCTCTCTTTGCCACTTCCTGTTGGGAAGGAGAATATCCCACAAGTAAAGGATGAATTTGGGGGGTAATAAATGGTATAGGCATAATATTAATGATCAGGCACTATATGGTCCACATAACTTTCCTGCCAAAAGCTTCAAAGAAGTGTACAAAGAAGACCAAGTAGGTGCCTTGCAAATCTGATCAATAAAACCTCATTACGAAAAGCCAAGAAGTGGCAACTGCTAAAGTAGAACACACAGTAATCTTACTAAAATTCAAAGAGAAGCTCTAGATGAGCTAAAACAGAATGAACAAATTGCAATTAGAAAATCGGATAAGGGGGGCACTACAGTCATACTTAAAAAAGAGGATTATATTTTAGAAGTCCTACGCCATTTGAACGACAGAAACACCTTTATAAAAATACAGGGGAATCCGACACATAATATTTAGAGACAGATACGGTCTCTTGTAGATGGAGTAGAAAAAGGCTATATAGATAAAAACAGCAGATTTTCTTTGTGTTCCTTATCCAAAAACACCAGTTTTTCATATGTTTCCCAAGGTTCACAAATCCTTGGACGATATTAAAGGCAGATCCATCGTCTCTGGAATAGGGTCAGCTCTAGAGCCCCTTTCCGAATGGGTGGACAGTGTACTCCAACCAATGGTGGTCTAGCTTTGCAGTTACCTCAGAGATATGAAACACCTTTTGAACCTTCTTTCTGATTTTAGGTGGGAGGGTACCCATAGCTGGATAGCCATTGATGTGGTCTCACTTTATTCCTCCATTCCCCATGTATGGGGAATAAAAGCCATTAAATATTTTCTAACTACAGCAACAAATTTTGATCGTAATCAAGTTGATTTTTTTTTTGTAGGGATTGTACGTTATCTTCTGGAACACAACTATTTCGAATTTGAAGGTTCATTCTATCTCCAGAGGTGTGGGACAGCCATGGGCGCAAAATTTGCGCCATCCTACTCTAATCTGTTTCTTGGCTGGTGGGAGGCGTCCCACATCTTTGGGGATGGAAACCGTTTTCATTCATCAATATCTCTCTACAAGAGATTTATTGATGACTTCATTATGGTGTGAAGTGGCACCCAGGAAGAAGCCTACTTATTTCTGGATTACCTTAACTCCAATGAAGTAGGTATTCAGTTTACTATGGAGTATCACAATACTAACATCAATTATTTAGATGTCACCCTATTTGATGATATCTGCAGCAATAAAATTGAAACTCGTACTTACCGTAAACCAATAGCCAAGAATAACCTCCTACATTGTTCAAGTAGTCACTCCAAAAATACTGCAAGAGCAATTGCAAAAGGGCAATTTATTCGCATGAAGCGAAATTGCTCTAAAGAGGATGAGTACATTGAAGAGAATGTGAGAGATTAAGCTGTGATCTAATACAGAGAGGATACAAGATAAGAACCATTTCTAAAGCCTGCAGAGAAGTAAATGGGATCTCTAGACAAGAGCTTTTGAAAGAGAAAATAGGTGTACCTGATACTAAAATTAACAACAAATCACAAGTCACCTTTGCCAAGAGAATAGACATGTGCTTCCTGACAATTTTACATATTTCAGGATACTGGTCACTATAGCTCATAACAGATACCAAACTTAAGGAGGTAGTTGATCGAGGCTACAGGTTTTCATATAGAAGAAGTGCCACCTTGGGGAATATTCTTTCACCCACAGTTCTCCCAAAACCAATCAGTGGTAGTAGTTGGTTGACATATAAGGGTACTTTCAAATGTGGAAATCCAAGATGTAAAGCATGTGAACACATGTTGGTTAGCACTCATTTTGAATCCTATAGAACAGGCAAATTATTTGAAACCTCCCAATGTATTAACTGCAGTATGTGTTACATTGTTTATCTTATCTCCTGTGTGGAATGCAAACTGCAATATGTAGGCCTCACCACTAGGGAGGTAAGATCTAGAATTCATGAACATTTAAGCAATATAAATAGTAAGAAAGAATGTTCAGCTTTAGCATCACATTTCATACACAAACATGGGCAATCAGTTGAGACACTAAAATGGCAAGCAATTGAACTTGTCAAAAGCCCTAGAGGAGGAGACAGAGAAAAGGAGTTATACCGTAGGGAGGCATTTTGGATATTTAAAATGGAGACGATATCCCAGAGGCTTTAATTCCATGTATGACATTATGAACGTTAGTCTATGTGTTCATATACAGGCCGCTAACATTTATACTTTTTTTTTTGGTAACGAATTTCATGTCTGTTTTATGCTTATGTTCTGCAAATTATTTGAGTATTCTCCAAAGGTTTGTTAAAAGTTTGTTGCTAGCTCCCATATTAGGGTTTTAAATCTAACCGTCTATCTTCTTATTTTTTTTAGGTCCTGTTCGTTGTTTAACAACATAGAGCCTTTACGTATGGCTATATGCCATTACCGAAGCAAGTTTTTTGATGTATGATTAATATCATTAGTAGAGATTAAAATTTCTCCCTTTATATTTATATGATTATCTGCCACTTAGGTCATTTAGATACTAAAGATATATTGCAGGTATTTATTTCTGCCTCTTAGGTTATTCAGATAATAATGATATATATTGCCGGTTTTTAACTAGAAACACATTAAATATGGGGTAATATACTTTTTAAATATAATTATTCCCATCTTATAAGACAACTACTGGTAGTCATATCCAGTCATTATTGTTAAGCAGGTTATTTGTAACTTACATTAGAATTGGTATCTATCATTGGATAGGTAACACTGAATTTTTTTTTAAGGATTACACCTTTAACTTTTCAGGTTCAGTATTAAGACAATTAGCAACAGGTGTTTCTTGTACTTAGTAAGCATAATTAAAATCAGAGTAGTCGCCTCAACTATCTGTGAGTACGGGGAAACCCGAAACGAGTGCTGTGTGTGAGGATGTGTGTTACTCTTCACTGTTTTTAATTTTCATTTTCGGATGTATGTTGTATTAAGCCCTCATTGGTTAACCTTATTTTAACTTCAATAAAGGATGTCTTTGTAGCCGTTCTAGCACTTTGTTTTTGTTGTGAAACCATATTGTTTCTGGACAGCTATTGGGCTACCTGACATCCGTTGGGACTTGACCCTGTATCCAGCGTTCATTTCCGGAAGTTTATCCGTGAGCGGTGAACAGATTAACAGCTGAGTTATACCCAGGATCTGCTCAGCGGCACAAGTAAAACACAGGCCTGTGTAATCCTAACCAAGGTTTTGCGGCTGAGCGACCAGGAGGAAGATATCACCTATGATGACAAGTGAGTGTTTTCCGATTTCCTCATTTGTTTGCTTTCACTGCACAACTCTGTTTAGTGCCACAGACTCCCTGTTGTCTTTCATATTGGGGACTTCTCTATGCTTTCATTCATTTGTTTGCACACACACGCTGAAGGATACTGTGTGATCTTTGTTGGGTTAACAGTTAGTGCTGTAGCATTAGTGTGGATGTTTGTGTTTACACAGTAATGAGCACAGGGGAAAGCCTTCCCTGCCACCAGATATGCCTTGTAACAGTTGTAGCTTTCTGACCCTTGCAAGGAAAAGAAAAACAATTAACAAAAAGAGAATGGCTGAAATATTTTGTAGCTTCCACATATTTGAGAACTCTCACAAAATTCAAATTGTGAAGAACACATTCCTTAGAGTTCATAGAGGCTAGACAAAAAGAAGGGATAACACTTTCCTGATTAATAGTATCTGTAGATACTACCTTACGAAGAAAATAGCTAGTACGTAGAACAGCCTTATCTTGATGAATAATCAGAAAGGGAGGTTTGCATGACAAAGCAGAAAGCTCAGAAACCCTTCTAGACAAAGAAATAGCAAGTATATAAAAAAAACAACTTGCGAGAATAAAATCTGAAGGTCTAAACCATGCATAGGCTCAAAAGGAAAAATTTGAAGAACCCTCAAAACCAGACTAAGATTCCATGGAGGAGAAACTGGACAAGTAACTGTTTTAAGTTTGACCAGAGCCTGAACAAAGGTCTGAAAATTTGGAATTTTATCAATTTTGTTGTGAAACGAAAAAGAAAGAGCCACAATCTGACAGTTCTGAGAACTGTCTGACAAACCCTTATCCAGACCCCTGCAGGAAGTAAAAAAATTCAGAAATAATTCCAGCGATAACATTTGCAAGACTACCTTGCAAAAAAAGCTTTTCCAGACCTTATAATTAATGCGTCTGGTAACAGGTTTCTTAGAGAGGTTTTTCTTGCAAGTTTATTGATACCTTGATTCAGGCTGAGACAGAATTAAGTTCTCAATTGCAGTGAGTTTTGAGATCTTGATAAAATAAAGGAACTTGAAAGAAGATCCCTTCTTAGAAGAAGCCTCCAAAGGCGAACATGAGGACATCTGAACCAGATTCAAAAACCGAATCTTGCAAGGCCACGCTGGAGCAATCGGAATTGCTGAGGCTTGTTCCTGCTTGATTCTAGCTATCACTATGGATAGCAACACAAGCGGAAGAATAAACAAACTTTATGCTTACCTGATAAGTTCATTTCGTTCATGATGGTAAGAGCCCATGAACCATCATGTGTGGGAATATTCCCCTCCAGACCACTAAAATGCGGCAAAAGACACCCCAAAACACCAGAGATTTAAATCTGTACGAATTCCCATGATCCCAAGTTCTACATATAGCCAAGTTGCAGAGGAAAAATGAGACGCTGGAAAGATAAAGCAGGGCAAAAAAGTGTAAAACAAGTACTACTGCCACCCGATTAAAAAGAAAGGGCGGGGTTTGTGGACTCTCATCATCATAAAAAATATTTTTTATCATCACGTAAGCATAAAGTCGATTTTTTTTTCATCACATGGTGACAGTCCATGAATCATCATGTGTTGGAATCAATACCAAAGTCGTGGAGTCCACAAGACCACCGTGAATAGGGGGGACAAACGGTGAAAGCAGGACATTACTATTCAGGCACTATGGCCCACAGAACCTTCCTGCCAAAAGCAGCCTCAGAATATGTATATACCGCAGAAAAATTGTGTAAAAAAATTTGAACAATAGAAGCCTCATTACGAAAGGCCCAACAAGCTCTAGTGGAATAATCAGTAATGCGCTCAGGAGGTGTTTCCCCCGCAACCAAATAAGCCTTGCAAATTAAGGCTTTATGCTAAACTGCTAACAGCTGTAACTGTCTGATCTATGCGAGGCTCAGAAAATTTAACAAAAAGAGAAGAAAACATTGTAGTTGTGGAGAAGACACTCCTTAGAATTATTAAAAGCTGTGCAAAAAGGAAAAAACATAATTTATGCTTACCTGATAAATTTATTTCTCTTGTAGTGTATCCAGTCCACGGATCATCTATTACTTGTGGGATATTCTCCTTCCCAACAGGAAGTTGCAAGAGGATCACCCACAGCAGAGCTGCTATATAGCTCCTCCCCTCACTGCCATATCCAGTCATTCGACCGAAACAAGACGAGAAAGGAGAAACCATAGGGTGCAGTGGTGACTGTAGTTTAATTAAAATTTAGACCTGCCTTAAAAGGACAGGGCGGGCCGTGGACTGGATACACTACAGGAGAAATAAATTTATCAGGTAAGCATAAATTATGTTTTCTCTTGTTAAGTGTATCCAGTCCACGGATCATCCATTACTTGTGGGATACCAATATCAAAGCTAAAGTACACGGATGATGGGAGGGACAAGGCAGGAACTTAAACGGAAGGAACCACTGCCTGTAGAACCTTTCTCCCAAAAACAGCCTCCGAAGAAGCAAAAGTGTCAAATTTGTAAAATTTTGAAAAGGTGTGAAGCGAAGACCAAGTCGCAGCCTTGCAAATCTGTTCAACAGAGGCCTCATTTTTAAAGGCCCAGGTGGAAGCCACAGCTCTAGTAGAATGAGCTGTAATCCTTTCAGGGGGCTGCTGTCCAGCAGTCTCATAGGCTAAGCGTATTATGCTCCGAAGCCAAAAGGAGAGAGAGGTTGTCGAAGCTTTTTGACCTCTCCTCTGTCCAGAGTAAACGACAAACAGGGCAGATGTTTGACGAAAATCTTTAGTAGCCTGTAAGTAAAACTTCAAGGCACGGACTACGTCCAGATTATGCAAAAGACTTTCCTTCTTTGAAGAAGGATTAGGACACAATGATGGAACAATCTCTTGATTGATATTCCTGTTAGAAACCACCTTAGGTAAAAACCCAGGTTTGGTACTCAGAACTACCTTGTCTGAATGAAAAATCAGATAAGGAGAATCACAATGTAAGGCAGATAACTCAGAGACTCTTTGAGCCGAGGAAATAGCCATCAAAAACAGAACTTTCCAAGATAAAAGTTTAATATCAATGGAATGAAGGGGTTCAAACGGAACTCCCTGAAGAACTTTAAGAACCAAGTTTAAGCTCCACGGGGGAGCAACAGTTTTAAACACAGGCTTAATCCTAACCAAAGCCTGACAAAATGCCTGGACGTCTGGAACTTCTGCCAGACGCTTGTGCAAAAGAATAGACAGAGCAGAGATCTGTCCTTTTAAAGAACTAGCTGATAAGCCTTTGTCCAAACCCTCTTGGAGAAAGGACAATATCCTAGGAATCCTAACCTTACTCCATGAGTAACTCTTGGATTCACACCAATAAAGATATTTACGCCATATCTTATGGTAGATTTTCCTGGTGACAGGCTTCCGAGCCTGTATTAAGGTATCAATGACTGACTCGGAGAAGCCACGCCTTGATAGAATCAAGCGTTCAATCTCCATGCAGTCAGTCTCAGAGAAATTAGATTTGGATGATCTAATACAAGGTCCTTTCAAAGGTCCTGCCTCAGAGGCAGAGTCCATGGTGGAAGAGATGACATGTCCACTAGGTCTGCATACCAGGTCCTGCGTGGCCACGCAAGCGCTATCAGAATCACCAATGCTCTCTCCTGTTTGATTTTGGCAATCAGTCGAGGGAGCAGAGGAAACAGTGGAAACACATAGGCCAGGTTGAAGAACCAAGGAGCTGCTAGAGCATCTATCAGCGTTGCTCCCGGGTCCCTGGACCTGGATCCGTAACAAGGAAGCTTGGCGTTCTGGCGAGACGCCATGAGATCCAGTTCTGGTTTGCCCCAACGATGGACCAGTTGAGCAAACACCTCCGGATGGAGTTCCCACTCCCCCGGATGAAAAGTCTGACGACTTAGAAAATCCGCCTCCCAGTTCTCTACGCCTGGGATGTGGATTGCTGACAGGTGGCAAGAGTGAGACTCTGCCCAGCGAATTATCTTTGAGACTTCTAACATCGCTAGGGAACTCCTGGTTCCCCCTTGATGGTTGATGTAAGCCACAGTCGTGATGTTGTCCGACTGAAATCTGATGAACCTCAGTGTTGCTAACTGAGGCCAAGCTAGAAGAGCATTGAATATTGCTCTTAACTCCAGAATATTTATTGGGAGGAGTTTCTCCTCCTGAGTCCACAATCCCTGAGCCTTCAGGGAGTTCCAGACTGCGTCCCAACCTAGAAGGCTGGCATCTGTTGTTACAATCGTCCAATCTGGCCTGCGAAAGGTCATACCCTTGGACAGATGGACCCGAGAAAGCCACCAGAGAAGAGAATCTCTGGTCTCTTGATCCAGATTTAGTAGAGGGGACAAATCTGAGTAATCCCCATTCCACTGACTTAGCATGCATAATTGCAACGGTCTGAGATGCAGGCGCGCAAATGGCACTATGTCCATTGCTGCTACCATTAAGCCGATTACTTCCATGCACTGAGCCACTGACGGGTGTGGAATGGAATGAAGGACACGGCAAGCATTTAGAAGTTTTGATAACCTGGACACCGTCAGGTAAATTTTCATCTCTACAGAATCTATAAGAGTCCCTAGGAAGGAGACTCTTGTGAGTGGTGATAGAGAACTCTTTTCCACGTTCACTTTCCACGCATGCGACCTCAGAAATACCAGAACTATTTCTGTATGAGACTTGGCAATTTGAAAGCTTGACGCCTGTATCAGGATGTCGTCTAGATACGGAGCCACCGCTATGCCTCGCGGTCTTAGAACCGCCAGAAGTGAGCCCAGAACCTTTGTAAAAATTCTCGGGGCAGTGGCCAACCCGAAGGGAAGAGCTACAAATTGGTAATGCCTGTCTAGAAAGGCAAACCTTAGGAACCGATGATGATCTTTGTGAATCGGTATGTGAAGGTAGGCATCCTTTAAGTCCACTGTGGTCATGTACTGACCCTCTTGGATCATGGGTAGGATGGTCCGAATAGTTTCCATTTTGAATGATGGAACTCTGAGGAATTTGTTTAAGATCTTTAGATCCAAGATTGGTCTGAAGGTTCCCTCTTTCTTGGGAACCACAAACAGATTTGAATAAAATCCCTGTCCTTGTTTCGTCCGCGGAACTGGATGGATCACTCCCATTACTAGGAGGTCTTGCACACAGCTTAGGAATGCCTCTTTCTTTATCTGGTTTGCTGATAACCTTGAAAGATGAAATCTCCCTTGTGGAGGAGAAGCTTTGAAGTCCAGAAGATATCCCTGAGATATGATCTCCAACGCCCAGGGATCCTGAACATCTCTTGCCCACGCCTGGGCGAAGAGAGAAAGTCTGCCCCCCACTAGATCAGTTTCCGGGTAGGGGGCCGTTCCTTCATGCTGTCTTGGGGGCAGCAGCAGGCTTTCTGGCCTGCTTGCCCTTGTTCCAGGACTGGTTAGGTTTCCAGGCCTGTCTGGAATGAGCAACAGTTCCCTATTGTTTTGAAGCGGAGGAAGTTGATGCTGCTCCTGCCTTGAAATTTCGAAAGGCACGAAAATTAGACTGTTTGGCCTTTGATTTGGCCCTGTCCTGAGGAAGGGTATGACCCTTGCCTCCAGTAATGTCAGCAATAATTTCCTTCAAGCCAGGCCCGAATAAGGTCTGCCCCTTGAAAGGAATGTTGAGTAATTTAGACTTTGAAGTCACGTCAGCTGACCAGGATTTAAGCCATAGCGCCCTACGCGCCTGGATGGCGAATCCGGAATTCTTAGCCGTTAGTTTAGTCAAATGAACAATGGCATCAGAAACAAATGAGTTAGCTAGCTTAAGCGTTCTAAGCTTGTCAATAATTTCATTCAATGGAGCTGTCTGGATGGCCTCTTCCAGGGCCTCAAATCAGAATGCCGCCGCAGCAGTGACAGGCGCAATGCATGCAAGGGGCTGTAAAATAAAACCTTGTTGAATAAACATTTTCTTAAGGTAACCCTCCAATTTTTTATCCATTGGATCTGAAAAAGCACAACTGTCCTCAACCGGGATAGTGGTACGCTTTGCTAAAGTAGAAACTGCTACCTCCACCTTAGGGACCGTCTGCCATAAGTCCCGTGTAGTGGCGTCTATTGGAAACATTTTTCTAAATATAGGAGGTGGGGAAAAGGGCACACCGGGTCTATCCCACTCCTTGCTAAAAATTTCTGTAAGCCTTTTAGGTATAGGAAAAACGTCAGGACACACCGGCACCGCATAGTATCTATCCAGCCTACACAATTTCTCTGGAATTGCAACTGTGTTAGAGTCATTCAGAGCAGCTAATACCTCCCCAAGCAATACACGGAGGTTCTCAAGCTTAAATTTAAAATTAGAAATCTCTGAATCAGGTTTCCCCGAGTCAGAGATGTCACCCACAGACTGAAGCTCTCCGTCCTCATGTTCTGCATACTGTGACGCAGTATCAGACATGGCTCTAACAGCATTTGCGCGCTCTGTATCTCTCCTAACCCCAGAGCTATCGTGCTTGCCTCTTAATTCAGGCAATTCTAGATAATACCTCTGACAGGGTATTATTCATGATTGCAGCCATGTCCTGCAAGGTAATTGCTATGGGCGTCCCTGATGTAATTGGCGCCATATTAGCGTGCGTCTCCTGAGCGGGAGGCGAAGGGTCTGACACGTGGGGAGAGTTAGTCGGCATAACTTCCCCCTCGACAGAACCCTCTGGTGATAATTCTTTTATAGATAAAGACTGATCTTTACTGTTTAAAGTGAAATCAATACATTTAGTACACATTCTCCTATGGGGCTCCACTATGGCTTTCAAACATAATGAACAAGTAGGTTCCTCTGTGTCAGACATGTTTAAACAGACTAGCAATGAGACTATCAAGCTTGGAAAACACTTTAAAACAAGTTTACAAGCAATATAAAAAAACGTTACTGCGCCTTTAATAAACACACATTTTCCCAAATTTTGAAATAACAGTGAAAAAATGCAGTTACACTAACGAAATTTTTACAGTGTATGTAATAAGTTAGCAGAGCATTGCACCCACTTGCGAATGGATGATTAACCCCTTAATACCAAAAACGGAATAACAAATGACAAACGTTTTTTAAACAGTCACAACAACTGCCACAGCTCTACTGTGGCTTTTTACCTCCCTCAATACGACTTTTGAAGCCTTGTGAGCCCTTCAGAGAAGTCCTGGATCATGCAGGAAGAAGCTGGATGTCTGTGTCTGTAATTTTTGCTGTGCAAAAAAATGCCAAAATAGGCCCCTCCCATTCATATTACAACAGTGGGAAGCCTCAGGGAACTGTTTCTAGGCAAAATTCAAGCCAGCCATGTGGAAAAAACTAGGCCCCAATAAGTTTTATCACCAAACATATGTAAAAAACGATTAAACATGCCAGCAAACGTTTTAAAATACACTTTTATAAGAGTATGCATATCTATTAATAAGCCTGATACCAGTCGCTATCACTGCATTTAAGGCTTTACTTACATTACTTCGGTATCAGCAGCATTTTCTAGCAAATTCCATCCCTAGAAAAATATTTTAACTGCACATACCTTATTACAGGAAAACCTGCACGCTATTCCCCCTCTGAAGTTACCTCACTCCTCAGAATATGTGAGAACAGCAAAGGATCTTAGTTACTTCTGCTAAGATCATAGAAAACGCAGGCAGATTCTTCTTCCAAATACTGCCTGAGATAAACAGTACACTCCGGTACCATTTAAAAATAACAAACTTTTGATTGAAGAAATAAACTAAGTATAAAACACCACAGTCCTCTTACGACCTCCATCTTAGTTGAGAGTTGCAAGAGAATGACTGGATATGGCAGTGAGGGGAGGAGCTATATAGCAGCTCTGCTGTGGGTGATCCTCTTGCAACTTCCTGTTGGGAAGGAGAATATCCCACAAGTAATGGATGATCCGTGGACTGGATACACTTAACAAGAGAAAAACACAATTTCCTGATTGATAGTATATGTATATACCACCTTATGAAGAAAAGAATAGCTCATTCAAAGAACAGCTTTATCCTGATGAAAAAAAAATCAGAAAAGGAGGTTTGCATGACAACGCTGAAAACTCAGAGACCCTTCTAGCCAAAGAAATATCTAGAATCTGTGGAGATTACTATCCACACTGGACGAAAAAAGGATGCTCCCTAAACCAAGGATTGGGGAGTCTGCTACAAAGTCAAAGATTATCTGTTCTTGTTATCTAACAAAATCCTCTGGGGCGGATCCACGTGGTCCCCATTCCATTGATGCAGCATCTGCAATTGGAGGTTCTGAAGATGAAATCTAGCAAATAAAACACCATCAGAGGCAGCCACCATGAGACCGACAACTTCCATGCACTGAAGTAACGAAAGGGAGAGAATTCAGCTGCAGAAGGGCACAGGCCTGTTGCAGCTTCAGTCTGCGCAGATCTGTCAGAGACAAAAACAGTCACAGATTTGATTATGAACCCCAGAAAAGACTCATGGGTCTGAGGAGTTATTGAGCTTTTTGGAAGATTTATTTACCAACCGTGACTCTGAAGCAACTGAAGAACCATCTGAGTGTGAGACACAGCCAGATGATAAGAAGAAGCCCGAACCAGAATGTCGTCCAAGTAAGGAACTACAGAAATTCCTTGACCTCGAACTACAGAAAAAAGAGCTCCCAGTACTTTTATAAATACTCTGGGAGATGTAGCCAAACCAAAAGGGAGGGCCACAAACTGATAATGCTTGTTTAGAAAAGCAAATCTCAGCAACTTGATATAATACACATGTATAGGTAGCATCTTGCAAGTCAATTTTAGACATAAACTAACCCTTCTGCACTAAATAAATATTAAATGTGAATTGTCTCCATCTTGAAAGTAGTAACTTTCAGGAATTTGTTCAGTATTTTGAGATCCAAAACAAACTGAAAAATAACCTCGGTTTGGTACTATAAAGAGATTTGTATAATACTGAAGTTGGAACTGGAGTAATATCTCCCCATTAAGTCAAGATCTCTCATACAAGCCAATAAAGCTTTAAAGGATCTCAATCCACTCAAGACAGAAAACATAATTTATGTAAGAACTTACCTGATAAATTCATTTCTTTCATATTAGCAAGAGTCCATGAGCTAGTGACGTATGGGATATACATTCCTACCAGGAGGGGCAAAGTTTCCCAAACCTCAAAATGCCTATAAATACACCCCTCACCACACCCACAATTCAGTTTAACGAATAGCCAAGAAGTGGGGTGATAAGAAAAGAGCGAAAGCATCAAAAATAAGGAATTGGAATAATTGTGCTTTATACAAAAAAATCATAACCACCACAAAAAGGGTGGGCCTCATGGACTCTTGCTAATATGAAAGAAATAAATTTATCAGGTAAGTTCTTACATAAATTATGTTTTCTTTCATGTAATTAGCAAGAGTCCATGAGCTAGTGACGTATGGGATAGCAGATACCCAAAATGTGGAACTTCCATGCAAGAGACACTAGAGAGGGAGGGATAAAATAAAGACAGCCAATTCCGCTGAAAAAATAATCCACAACCCAAATCAAAAAAATGAAATAATAAGAAGCAGAATCAAACTGAAACAGCTGCCTGAAGTACTTTTCTACGAAAAACTGCTTCTGAAGAAGAGAAAACATCAAAATGGTAGAATTTAGTAAAAGTATGCAAAGAAGACCAAGTTGCTGCTTTGCAAAATTGATCAACAGAAGCTTCATTCCTAAAAGCCCAGGAAGTAGAAACTGACCTAGTAGAATGAGCCGTAATCCTTTGAGGCAGGGACTTACCCGACTCTACATAAGCATGATGAATCAAAGACTTTAACCAAGATGCCAAAGAAATGGCAGAAGCCTTCTGACCTTTCCTGGAACCAGAAAAGATAACAAATAGACTAGAAGTCTTTCTAAAACCTTTAGTAGCTTCAACATAATATTTCAAAGCTCTTACTACATCCAAAGAATGTAAAGATCTCTCCAGAGAATTCTTAGGATTAGGACACAATGAAGGGACAACAATTTCTCTACTAATGTTGTTAGAATTCACAACCTTAGCTAAGAATTTAAATGAAGTTCGCAACACCGCCTTATCCTGATGAAAAATCAGAAAAGGAGATTCACAAGAAAGAGCAGATAACTCAGAAACTCTTCTAGCAGAAGAGATGGCCAAAAGGAACAACACTTTCCAAGAAAGTAATTTAATATCCAGAGAATACATAGGTTCAAACGGAGGAGCCTGTAAAGCCCTCAGAACCAAATTAAGACTCCAAGGAGGAGAGATTGACTTAATGACAGGCTTGATACGAACCAAAGCCTGTACAAAACAATGAATATCAGGGTGATTAGCAATCTTTCTGTGAAAAAGAACAGAAAGAGCAGAGATTTGACCTTTCAAAGAGCTTGCAGACAAACCCTTATCCAAACCATCCTGAAGAAACTGTAAAATTCTAGGAATTCTAAAAGAATGCCAAGAGAATTTATGAGAAGAACACCAAGAAATGTAAGTCTTCCAGATTCGGTAATAAATCTTCCTAGACACAGATTTACGAGCCTGTAACATAGTATTAATCACTGAGTCAGAGAAACCTCTATGACTAAGAATCAAGCGTTCAATCTCCATACCTTCAAATTTAATGATATGAGATCCTGATGGAAAAATGGGCCTTGAGATAGAAGGTCTGGCCTTAACGGAAGTGTCCAAGGTTGGCAACTTGCCATCTGAACGAGATCTGCATACCAAAACCTGTGAGGCCATGCTGGAGCCACCAGCAATATAAACAAATGTTCCATTAGAATTTTGGAAATCACTTTTGGAAGAAGAACTAGAGGTGGAAAGATATAAGCAGGTTGATAATTCCAAGGAAGCGACAACGCGTCCACTGCTTCCGTCTGAGGATCCCTGGATCTGGACAGATACCTGGGAAGTTTCTTGTTTAGATGAGAGGCCATCAGATCTATTTCTGGAAGTCCCCAGATTTGAACAATCTGAAGAAATACCTCTGGGTGAAGAGACCATTCGCCCGGATGCAACGTCTGGCGACTGAGATAATCCGCTTCCCAATTGTCTACACCTGGGATGTGAACCACAGAAATTAGACAGGAGCTGGATTCCGCCCATACAAGTATCCAAAATACTTCTTTCATAGCCTGAGGACTGTGAGTCCCACCTTGATGATTGACATATGCCACGGTTGTGACATTGTCTGTCTTAAAACAAATAAACGATTTTCTCTTCAGAAGAGGCCAGAACTGAAGAGCTCTGAAAATCGCACGGAGTTCCAAAATGTTGATTGGTAATTTTGCCTCCTAAAATTCCCAAACCCCCTGCGCTGTCAGAGATCCCCATACAGCTCCCCAACCTGAAAGACTTGCATCTGTTGAGATCACAGTCCAGGTTGGACGAACAAAAGAGGCCCCTTGAATTAGACAATGGTGATTCAACCACCAAGTCAGAGAAGATAGAACATTGGGAATTAAGGATATTAATTGTGATATCTTTGTATAATCCCTGCACCACTGGTTCAGCATACAAAGCTGGAGAGGTCTCATGTGAAAACGAGCAAAAGGGATCGCGTCCGATGCAGCAGTCATGAGACCTAGAATTTCCATGCACAAAGCTACCGAAGGGAATGATTGAAACTGAAGGTTTCGACAAGCTGAAATCAATTTTCTGTTAGAGACAAAGTCATGGACACTGAATATATTAGAAAACCCAAAAAGGTTACCTTTGTCTGAAGAATCAAGGAACTCTTTGGTAAATTGATCCTCCAACCATGTCTATGAAGAAACAACACAAGTTGATTCGTATGAGATTCTGCAGAATGTAATATCGTCCAAATAAGGAAATACTGCAATACCCTGTTCTCTGATTACAGAGAGAAGGGCACCGAGAACCTTTGAAAAGATCCTTGGAGCTGTTGCTAGGCCAAACGGAAGAGCAACAAACTGGTAATGCTTGTCTAGAAAAGAGAATCTCAGGAACTGATAGTGATCTGGATGAATTGGAATATGAAGATATGCATCCTGTAAGTCTATTGTAGACATATAATGTCCTTGCTGAACAAAAGGCAGAATAGTCCTTATAGTCACCATTTTGAATGTCGGGATCCTTACATAACGATTCAATATTTTTAGATCCAGAACTGGTCTGAAGGAATTCTCCTTCTTTGGTACAATGAATAGATTTGAGTAAAACCCCAGACCCCGTTCCAGAACTGGAACTGGCACAATTACCCCAGCCAACTCTAGGTCTGAAACACATTTCAGAAACGCCTGAGCCTTCACTGGGTTTACTGGAATGCGTGAGAGAAAAAAATCTTCTCACAGGCAGGCCTTACCTTGAAACCTATTCTGTATCCTTGTGAAACAATGTTCTGAATCCAAAGACTGTGAATCGAATTGATCCAAATATCTTTGAAAAATCGTAACCTGCCCCCTACCAGCTGTGCTGGAATGAGGGCCGCACCTTCATGCGGATTTGGGAGCTGGTTTTGACTTTCTAAAAGGCTTGGATTTATTCCAGACTGGAGGTTTCCAAACAGAAACCGTTCCTTTAGGGGAAGGGTCAGGCTTCTGTTCCTTATTCTGATGAAAGGAACGAAAACGATTAGCAGCCCTATATTTACCTTTAGATTTTTTGTCCTGAGGCAAAAAGGTTCCTTTCCCCCCCAGTAACAGTTGAAATTATAGAATCCAACTGTGAACCAAATAATTTATTACCTTGGAAAGAAAGAGAAAGCAATGTTGACTTAGAAGTCATATTTGCATTCCAATATTTAAGCCATAAAGCTCTTCTAGCTAAAATAGCTAAAGACATATACCTGACATCAATTCTAATGATATCAAAAATGGCATCACAAACAAAGTTATTAGCATGTTGAAGAAGTTTAAAAATGCTATAAGCATTATGGTCTGACATTTGTTGTGCTAAAGCCTCCAACCAGAAAGTGGAAGCTGCAGCAACATCAGCCAAAGAAATAGCAGGTCTAAGAAGATTACCTGAACATAAATAAGCTCTCCTTAGAAAGGATTCAAGCTTCCTATCTAAAGGATCCTTAAAGGAAGTACTATCCGCCGTAGGAATAGTAGTACGTTTAGCAAGAGTAGAGATAGCCCCATCAACTTTAGGGATTTTATCCCAAAACTCTAATCTATCAGATGGCACAGGGTACAATTTCTTAAACCTTGGAGAAGGAGTAAATGAAGTACCCAGACTATTCCATTCCCTAGAAATTACTTCTGAAATAGCATCAGAAACTGGAAAAACTTCTGGAATAACTACATGAGGTTTAAAAACCGAATTTAAACGCTTAGTAGATTTAGTATCAAGAGGACTAGACTCCTCCATATCTAATGCAATCAACACTTCTTTAAGTAAAGAACGAATAAACTCCATCTTAAATAAATATTAAGATTTATCAGTGTCAATATCTGAGGCAGAATCTTCTGAACCAGATAGATCCTCATCAGAAACAGATAAGTCAAAATGATGGCGGTCACTTAAAAATTCATCTGAAATATGAGAAGTTTTAAAAGACCTTTTACGTTTACTGGAAGGAGGAATAACAGACAGAGCCTTCCTAATAGAACTAGAAACAAATTATTTTACATTAACAGGGACATCCTGAACATTAGATGTTGAAGGAAAAAAAACAGGTAAAGGATTATTACTAATGGAGACATTATTTGCGTTAGAAAGTTTATCATGACAACTAACACAAACTACAGCCGGAGGAACAGTTACCAAAAGTTTACAACAAATGCACTTAGCTTTGGTAGAACCAACATCAGGCAGCGTCTTTCCAGAAGTAGATTCTGATCCAGGGTCAGGTTGTGACATCTTGCAATATGTAATAGAAAAAACAACATATAAAGCAAAATTATCAAATTCCTTAAATGACAGTTTCAGGAATGGGAAAAATGCAAAATAAACAAGCCTCTAGCAACCAGAAGCAACAAAAAATGAGACTTAAATAATGTGAAAAAAGTGGAAACAAGTATGACGCCCACATTTTTTGGCGCCAAGTATGACGCCCACATTATTGGCGCCAAGAACAACGCCCATATTTTTTGGCGCTAAATATGACACCACAAAAAATGACGCAACCACGAACAAACTTCCGGCGTCAACTATGGCGCCGGAAATGACAAAAATTTTGCGCCAAAAAAGTTTGCGCCAAAAATGACGCAATAAATTGAAGTATTTTCTGCCCCCGCGAGCCTAACAGCCCGCAGGGAAAAAAGTAAATTGAAAATTTTTAAGGTAAGAAAAAATATTTATTCATATGCATTATCCCAAAATAATGAAACTGACAGTCTGAATGAAGGAATACTGATTATCCTGAATCATGGCAAATATAGTTTAAACACATATATTTAGAACTTTACATATAAAGTGCCCAACCATAGCTTAGAGTGTCATAAATAAAATAAGACTTACTTACTTAAGACACTCATCTACATATAGTAGATAGCCAAACCAGTACTGAAACGAGAATCAGTAGAGGTAATGGTATATAAGAGTATAACGTCGATCTTAAAAGGGAGGTAGGAGAAGAAATCTCTACGACCGATAACAGAAAACCTATGAAATAGATCCCCTAGAGGAAGACCATTGCATTCAAATAGGCAATACTCTCTTCACATCCCTCTGACATTCACTGCACTCTGAGAGGAAAACCGGGCTTCAGCCTGCTGCGAAGCTCATATCAACGTAGAATCTAGCACAAACTTACTTCACCACCTCCATGGGAGGCAAAGTTTGTAAAACTGAATTGTGGGTGTGATGAGGGGTGTATTTATAGGCATTTTGAGGTTTGGGAAACTTTGCCCCTCCTGGTAGGAATGTATATCCCATACGTCACTAGCTCATGGACTCTTGCTAATTACATGAAAGAAAGTATATTACCTGAGGAGGCCTTGAATGAAAATGTATTCAAAACCATGGGGAAATGATTTGCAATAGCCAGGGATCCTGAACAGATCTCTCCCAAGCTTCTCAAAAGAGACTCAACCTGCCCCCACGAGACTGATCTGGTATGGGGCCAGCACCTTCATGCAGTCTTGGGAGCTGGGGTAGACTTCTTAGACTGTTTGTTTTTGGACCAAGAAGCATTAGACTTCCAGGAGGATTATAGCCAGAACTCTGAGCATATTTCTGAGCATTAGATTGCCAAAAGGTATGAAAAATCCCAGCAGATCTAAGATTATCCTTAGATTTCACCCAGTGGCACAAAAGCTTCCTTTAACCCCTGTAACTTTGACAGCGTAGCCTGTGCCTCAAGGCCACCTAGCTAAAACACTTAATGCAGCATTCTTAGCATTAATACAAATCCTTTCCACTGCTGCATTATAAATAAAGGAATTTGTTGTTCTCAGGAGATTAACACAATCCTGGATCTAGATTAATACAATCCAGATATCTGTATTAAAACAAGGGAGATGAAACAGATTTAAATTTGGTAGATGGAACATAGGAAAAGAGCAAGGCTGCTTAGGAACTGCCTTAAAAAAAATGTATCAATCCTCATAACAGGTTGCTTCACTGTAGCAGGACAATGTTCTACCTCTCACGCCTGAAACTAATGTACAGATCCTCTGCCACAACAGCAGGATCCTGAGACTCAGATAAACTATCCTTAGAATAAGAGTCCTCAGACTCAGAAACACCCTCTTTAATGTATAACAAAGTGGCCACTCCTAAGGGAAGCCCCTGGTGAGGTAAAGGCCAAAGAAGGACCATCTTCTAATCTTTGCAAACGTTTGTGCTTAACAGCTGGAGGCAAGAAATTTAAACCTCATTGATAGTAGAATTAATATATTCCTTAAATCTTGGAGAACATTCAGATCGACTCTCCTGGGACCAACTTTCATTAGAAATAGACATGATGTACAAAACTGACCAGTGGGACACACCTAAGAATTCTAAAAAAAACAAAAACAAACTGGAAGGGAGAAGTATCAGAGGTTCTCTATTCTAGAAAATCAGATAACAGACCAGAGGCCTTAGCTGCACTAGTTTGCTCCATAGTAACAGTAAAGAAATAGCTTAAATATCAGAGATAGACTAAAGCAAATAAGCAGTATAAAGTATACACAAATAATTAACCCGAAGGGAAAAAAAGGCAAAATGTAAAAGTGATTAACCCTTAATGGGTAAACAGTAACAATAATAAGGTGCTGTCAAATAGCGCTGAAAAAACTGTGAAAAATTGCAAAATGCTTACATAGAAAATTACAGTACATAAAGGGTTAAATAAAACTTGTACCCTAAATTTGAAAGCACAGGTGAAGGAAAATACACTGTGTACAGTTCAGGCCAGGGGATTGGTGGACAAGTCCACATTTTCCCTGGGAGGCCTGTGACATTTCTCATTGAGAAAAGACCTTTCAATGCCTGGCTGATAACTTCTTCTCTACCCCTCTGAACGACAAGTTGATCTGCACTTCACTTTCACCTCGCTCCTCATCAAGGAGGCAAAATAAAATGATGATCATGGGAGGGATTTAAAGCTATTGTGTCTTTTGCCACGTCCTAGTGGTCAGGAGGGGAATTCCTACACGTGGTAACTTGTAGACTCTCACCATTTGATAAAAGAAAAATTAAATTTATGCTTATACAAAAAGAAGAAGAAATATCCAATGGGGATGTACATGAGAGTAATTGGTTGAAATCGTCACTGTCACAAACCGAGACAAAAACCTGTCATCCACAATTCAAGTTATAGTGCAAAGGGGACTGTGGCCATAGCGCCTTCCCCCCCTGTAGCGGACCTGTGCCTGTATTCAATTCCAGATAAATTTACGGGACCGGGAATTCAATCCCTCCTACCCCTGAAATGTGCTAAATGTACAAAGGGGGCAAGATATACAGTTGCATACAGTGTCCACTGCTTGAGCGGTGACAATATGACTCACCCACTGTAGTGCCAGCCAAAGCAGTCGAGGGTTACAGCACTTTAGAGACTTGCAGTGGGGGACCACTCTCCACTTCCGCAGCTACTGTTGCAAACTTTTCCCCCAGGTTGGCTTCCTTCCCCTTCAGCGGTCTCAACTGTATCTCAACGTAGTGACGTCTCAGGTTAGTCCGTAGTGTACCTTTTCATAGGCTCTTGGCTCTGTGGGCGTGGATGCCTGGAGAGAAGCGGAGCCCCAATACTCTGTGATAGATAGAAAAACAAAAGAAACCAAGGCAGTCCAGCCACTTTAGCATATAAAAACAGAATTTTATTCAAAATTTTAAAAAAATGGCAAAAACTGTATGTCAACACTTGACTCATGAGAAGTATGGTCTGAATGGTTTTGGTCCTGGTGATTGTAATCATAGACATAGACCTAATTGCATACAGGTAATACTGTTTAAAAAGGATTAAAAACAATCTCATTGACTGAAAGTAAATTACATCGTCATTAACCCCTTATTGTTTCAGTTACCTCTCAAAGAAATCGCTAGACAAGAAGTGCTCATAACATATATAAATAGATAATGAAATAAATGATCAATATATATATATATATATATATATATATATATATATATACACACACACACATACAGAGTGTATATATACAGTATATATATATATATATATATATATATATATATATATATATATACACACACATACACACACACACACACACACTGCTGCGTGTACTCATTATCTTGGGTAAATCAGAATACATTTGGTGATGACTGAATTCATATGGATACGAACTCTCATATATATACTTTGCTAATTGCATATTGATTAAGTATATAAACATCAGGCAAAACCCCTAAGATTTAGAGACATTCCATGTTACATCAAAATGAATGGCAATAATTAGCTACTGCTGCACAGAATATATATGAAGAAATACAAAAAACAGAATTTATGTTTACCTGATAAATTTCTTTCTCCAACGGTGTGTCCGGTCCACGGCGTCATCCTTACTTGTGGGATATTCTCTTCCCCAACAGGAAATGGCAAAGAGCCCAGCAAAGCTGGTCACATGATCCCTCCTAGGCTCCGCCTACCCCAGTCATTCGACCGACGTTAAGGAGGAATATTTGCATAGGAGAAACCATATGGTACCGTGGTGACTGTAGTTAAAGAAAATAAATTATCAGACCTGATTAAAAACCCAGGGCGGGCCGTGGACCGGACACACCGTTGGATAAAGAAATTTATCAGGTAAACATAAATTCTGTTTTCTCCAACATAGGTGTGTCCGGTCCACGGCGTCATCCTTACTTGTGGGAACCAATACCAAAGCTTTAGGACACGGATGAAGGGAGGGAGCAAATCAGGTCACCTAAATGGAAGGCACCACGGCTTGCAAAACCTTTCTCCCAAAAATAGCCTCAGAAGAAGCAAAAGTATCAAACTTGTAAAATTTGGTAAAAGTGTGCAGTGAAGACCAAGTCGCTGCCCTACATATCTGATCAACAGAAGCCTCGTTCTTGAAGGCCCATGTGGAAGCCACAGCCCTAGTGGAATGAGCTGTGATTCTTTCGGGAGGCTGCCGTCCGGCAGTCTCGTAAGCCAATCTGATGATGCTTTTAATCCAAAAAGAGAGAGAGGTAGAAGTTGCTTTTTGACCTCTCCTTTTACCTGAATAAACAACAAACAAGGAAGATGTTTGTCTAAAATCCTTTGTAGCATCTAAATAGAATTTTAGAGCGCGAACAACATCCAAATTGTGCAACAAACGTTCCTTCTTTGAAACTGGTTTTGGACACAGAGAAGGTACGATAATCTCCTGGTTAATGTTTTTGTTAGAAACAACTTTTGGAAGAAAACCAGGTTTAGTACGTAAAACCACCTTATCTGCATGGAACACCAGATAAGGAGGAGAACACTGCAGAGCAGATAATTCTGAGACTCTTCTAGCAGAAGAAATTGCAACTAAAAACAAAACTTTCCAAGATAATAACTTAATATCAACGGAATGTAAGGGTTCAAACGGAACCCCCTGAAGAACTGAAAGAACTAAATTGAGACTCCAAGGAGGAGTCAAAGGTTTGTAAACAGGCTTGATTCTAACCAGAGCCTGAACAAAGGCTTGAACATCTGGCACAGCTGCCAGCTTTTTGTGAAGTAATACCGACAAGGCAGAAATCTGTCCCTTCAGGGAACTTGCAGATAATCCTTTTTCCAATCCTTCTTGAAGGAAGGATAGAATCCTAGGAATCTTAACCTTGTCCCAAGGGAATCCTTTAGATTCACACCAACAGATATATTTTTTCCAAATTTTGTGGTAAATCTTTCTAGTTACAGGCTTTCTGGCCTGAACAAGAGTATCGATAACAGAATCTGAGAATCCTCGCTTCGATAAAATCAAGCGTTCAATCTCCAAGCAGTCAGCTGGAGTGAGACCAGATTCGGATGTTCGAACGGACCCTGAACAAGAAGGTCTCGTCTCAAAGGTAGCTTCCAAGGTGGAGCCGATGACATATTCACCAGATCTGCATACCAAGTCCTGCGTGGCCACGCAGGAGCTATCAAGATCACCGACGCCCTCTCCTGATTGATCCTGGCTACCAGCCTGGGGATGAGAGGAAATGGCGGGAACACATAAGCTAGTTTGAAGGTCCAAGGTGCTACTAGTGCATCCACTAGAGCCGCCTTGGGATCCCTGGATCTGGCCCCGTAGCAAGGAACTTTGAAGTTCTGACGAGAGGCCATCAGATCCATGTCTGGAATGCCCCACAGGTGAGTGACTTGGGCAAAGATTTCCGGATGGAGTTCCCACTCCCCCGGATGCAATGTCTGACGACTCAGAAAATCCGCTTCCCAATTTTCCACTCCTGGGATGTGGATAGCAGACAGGTGGCAGGAGTGAGACTCCGCCCATAGAATGATTTTGGTCACTTCTTCCATCGCTAGGGAACTCCTCGTTCCCCCCTGATGGTTGATGTACGCAACAGTTGTCATGTTGTCTGATTGAAACCGTATGAACTTGGTCCTCGCTAGCCGAGGCCAGGCCTTGAGAGCATTGAATATCGCTCTCAGTTCCAGAATATTTATCGGTAGAAGAGATTCTTCCCGAGACCAAAGACCCTGAGCTTTCAGGGATCCCCAGACCGCGCCCCAGCCCATCAGACTGGCGTCGGTCGTGACAATGACCCACTCTGGTCTGCGGAACGTCATCCCTTGTGACAGATTGTCCAGGGACAGCCACCAACGGAGTGAGTCTCTGGTCCTCTGATTTACTTGTATCTTCGGAGACAAGTCTGTATAGTCCCCATTCCACTGACTGAGCATGCACAGTTGTAATGGTCTTAGATGAATGCGCGCAAAAGGAACTATGTCCATTGCCGCTACCATCAACCCGATCACTTCCATGCACTGAGCTATGGAAGGAAGAGGAACGGAATGAAGTATCCGACAAGAGTCTAGAAGTTTTGTTTTTCTGGCCTCTGTTAGAAAGATCCTCATTTCTAAGGAGTCTATAATTGTTCCCAAGAAGGGAACCCTTGTTGACGGGGATAGAGAACTCTTTTCCACGTTCACTTTCCAGCCGTGAGATCTGAGAAAGGCCAGGACGATGTCCGTGTGAGCCTTTGCTAGAGGAAGGGACGACGCTTGAATCAGAATGTCGTCCAGGTAAGGTACTACTGCAATGCCCCTTGGTCTTAGCACCGCTAGAAGGGACCCTAGTACCTTTGTGAAAATCCTTGGAGCAGTGGCTAATCCGAAAGGAAGCGCCACGAACTGGTAATGTTTGTCCAGGAATGCGAACCTTAGGAACCGATGATGTTCCTTGTGGATAGGAATATGTAGATACGCATCCTTTAAATCCACCGTGGTCATGAATTGACCTTCCTGGATGGAAGGAAGAATAGTTCGAATGGTTTCCATCTTGAATGATGGAACCTTGAGAAACTTGTTTAAGATCTTGAGATCTAAGATTGGTCTGAACGTTCCCTCTTTTTTGGGAACTATGAACAGATTGGAGTAGAACCCCATCCCTTGTTCTCTTAGTGGAACAGGATGAATCACTCCCATTTTTAACAGGTCTTCTACACAATGTAAGAACGCCTGTCTTTTTATGTGGTCTGAAGACAACTGAGACCTGTGGAACCTCCCCCTTGGGGGAAGTCCCTTGAATTCCAGAAGATAACCCTGGGAGACTATTTCTAGCGCCCAAGGATCCAGAACATCTCTTGCCCAAGCCTGAGCGAAGAGAGAGAGTCTGCCCCCCACCAGATCCGGTCCCGGATCGGGGGCCAATATTTCATGCTGTCTTGGTAGCAGTGGCAGGTTTCTTGGCCTGCTTTCCCTTGTTCCAGCCTTGCGTTGGTCTCCAAGCTGGCTTGGCTTGAGAAGTATTACCCTCTTGCTTAGAGGACGTAGCACTTTGGGCTGGTCCGTTTTTACGAAAGGGACGAAAATTAGGTCTATTTTTCGCCTTGAAAGGCCGATCCTGAGGAAGGGCGTGGCCCTTACCCCCAGTGATATCCGAGATAATCTCTTTCAAGTCAGGGCCAAACAGCGTTTTCCCCTTGAAAGGAATGTTTAGTAGCTTGTTCTTGGAAGACGCATCAGCCGACCAAGATTTCAACCAAAGCGCTCTGCGCGCCACAATAGCAAACCCAGAATTCTTAGCCGCTAACCTAGCCAATTGCAAAGTGGCGTCTAGGGTGAAAGAATTAGCCAATTTGAGAGCATTGATTCTGTCCATAATCTCCTCATAAGGAGGAGAATCACTATCGAGCGCCTTTATCAGCTCATCAAACCAGAAACATGCGGCTGTAGTGACAGGGACAATGCATGAAATTGGTTGTAGAAGGTAACCCTGCTGAACAAACATCTTTTTAAGCAAACCTTCTAATTTTTTATCCATAGGATCTTTGAAAGCACAACTATCCTCTATGGGTATAGTGGTGCGTTTGTTTAAAGTAGAAACCGCTCCCTCGACCTTGGGGACTGTCTGCCATAAGTCCTTTCTGGGGTCGACCATAGGAAACAATTTTTTAAATATGGGGGGAGGGACGAAAGGAATACCGGGCCTTTCCCATTCTTTATTAACAATGTCCGCCACCCGCTTGGGTATAGGAAAAGCTTCTGGGAGCCCCGGCACCTCTAGGAACTTGTCCATTTTACATAGTTTCTCTGGGATGACCAACTTTTCACAATCATCCAGAGTGGATAATACCTCCTTAAGCAGAATGCGGAGATGTTCCAACTTAAATTTAAATGCAATTACATCAGGTTCAGCCTGTTGAGAAATGTTCCCTGAATCAGTAATTTCTCCCTCAGACAAAACCTCCCTGGCCCCCTCAGATTGGGTTAGGGGCCCTTCAGAGATATTAATATCAGCGTCGTCATGCTCTTCAGTAACTAAAACAGAGCAGCCACGCTTACGCTGACAAGGGTTCATTTTGGCTAAAATGTTTTTGACAGAATTATCCATTACAGCCGTTAATTGTTGCATAGTAAGGAGTATTGGCGCGCTAGATGTACTAGGGGCCTCCTGAGTGGGCAAGACTCGTGTAGACGAAGGAGGGAATGATGCAGTACCATGCTTACTCCCCTCACTTGAGGAATCATCTTGGGCATCATTGTCATTATCACATAAATCACATTTATTTAAATGAACAGGAATTCTGGCTTCCCCACATTCAGAACACAGTCTATCTGGTAGTTCAGACATGTTAAACAGGCATAAACTTGATAATAAAGTACAAAAAACGTTTTAAAATAAAACCGTTACTGTCACTTTAAATTTTAAACTGAACACACTTTATTACTGCAATTGCGAAAAAACATGAAGGAATTGTACAAAATTCACCAAATTTTCACCACAGTGTCTTAAAGCCTTAAAAGTATTGCACACCAAATTTGGAAGCTTTAACCCTTAAAATAACGGAACCGGAGCCGTTTTAACACTTTAACCCCTTTACAGTCCCTGGTATCTGCTTTGCTGAGACCCAACCAAACCCAAAGGGGAATACGATACCAAATGACGCCTTCAGAAAGTCTTTTCTAAGTATCAGAGCTCCTCTCACATGCGACTGCATGCCATGCCTCTCAAAAACAAGTGCGCCACACCGGCGCGAAAATGAGGCTCTGCTTATGCTTTGGGAAAGCCCCTGAGAAATAAGGTGTCTAATACAGTGCCTGCCGATATTATAATATCAATATACCCAGATAAAATGATTCCTCAAGGCTAAATATGTGTTAAAAATGAATCGATTTAGCCCAGAAAAGTCTACAGTCTTAATAAGCCCTTGTGAAGCCCTTATTTACCATCGTAATAAACATGGCTTACCGGATCCCATAGGGAAAAATGACAGCTTCCAGCATTACATCGTCTTGTTAGAATGTGTCATACCTCAAGCAGCAAGAGACTGCACACTGTTCCCCCAACTGAAGTTAATTGCTCTCAACAGTCCTGTGTGGAACAGCCATGGATTTTAGTTACGGTGCTAAAATCATTTTCCTCATACAAACAGAAATCTTCATCTCTTTTCTGTTTCTGAGTAAATAGTACATACCAGCACTATTTTAAAATAACAAACTCTTGATTGAATAATAAAAACTACAGTTAAACACTAAAAAACTCTAAGCCATCTCCGTGGAGATGTTGCCTGTACAACGGCAAAGAGAATGACTGGGGTAGGCGGAGCCTAGGAGGGATCATGTGACCAGCTTTGCTGGGCTCTTTGCCATTTCCTGTTGGGGAAGAGAATATCCCACAAGTAAGGATGACGCCGTGGACCGGACACACCTATGTTGGAGAAAGATACATCATATATGAAACATAAGAAACATATTTAGCGTATAGGCAGATACAGATATCAATCTCATCTTATACAAGGCACACATTAAAACATGTTGTTTAGGCTAACATCAGCGTATCTTAATACATTCACTATACTATATATACACACGTGAGATAGACTGGTAGATCAGTACATGGATAGAGTTCCTGACATCTGCCACCTAGTGAGATAACTAATGGAATAACCCCACTCATATACTTGGTAGCTGGACTCATATGCTGACAGTCCACTCCATAACCAAGTTCCAGAGTACCATACTAATGAATCCCCTGACCTCAGCCGTTACAGGAAATAGGACAGTGGCTCATGCCAGCTAACCTGTTATATATCTAGCGCAGATAGTCCCCTACATGAATGACCTCACACACATATCTATCTCCTCCAACCACATAGCCAGTTAAACATCCTGCCACTATGTATACCCCAGCATATGTACATAAATGTGAGCATATTACATAGGGGTCAGTTGCCAGGATTTACTTAGTGACTCTCAAAAGTAAAAAGAGTTCAGCATAAATTTTTCATGCATTGGGGTGTACAGAGTGAATGTATGTACAGTGTTTATGATCTTACAGAGTTTTTCTGTTTAGTGTTGGTGCAAAATACAATGTGCAAAGTACAAGTTAATGCAAAATACAATGTGCAATTTGCAAAAAACAATATGCAAAAAAAGTACCTCAGAATTCAAATTTATGACACTAGAACACCTAGCATTATCTTTGCCAATAATAATATCAAATTCAAAGTTAAAGCCCTTTGGTAGAAGGCTGTCAAATTTATAAATCCAATAGATTTCTTGTCCACCATACTTCTCATGGCTTAACACCCAGTGTTGACACTTTTGCCTGTTTTTAAAATTTGAAATAAAATTCTGTTTTTATATGGTAAAGTGGCTGGACTGCCTTGGATTCTTTTATTTTTCTAAATGTATGCTTACCTGATACATTTGTTTCTTTCCTGGCATGGAGAGTCCACAAATCCATTCTAATTACTTGTGGGAAATCAACTCCTGGCCACTAGGAGGAGGCAAATAACTCCCCAGCAGAGCTGTTAAGTATCACTCCTACTTCCAATAAGCCCCCAGTCAGTCATTCAGCCGAAGGATTATTGAAAGAGAAGATGACACAAGGGTAAAAAGGTGCCCAAGGTTTATACAAAAAAAGCTGTCTTAAATCAAATTAAGGGCGGGTCGTGGACACTCCATGCCAGGAAAGAAAATAATTTAACTGGTAAAGCATACATTTTGTTTTCTTTCAAATGGCATGGAGAGTCCACAAATCCATTCTAATTACTAGTGGGAGCCAATACCCAAGCAAGAGGACACAGAATGGAAGGGAGAACAAGACAGGCAGAACTTACCCGAAGGCACCACAGCTTGAAGAACTTTCCTCCCAAAAGAAGCCTCAGCTGAGACAAAAACATTGAATTATAAAATTTGGAAAAAGTATGCAACGAGGACCATGTGGCCCCTTGCAGATCTGTTCCACAGAAGCTTAATTTTTAAAGGCCCAAGAAAAAGAAACAGCTCTAGTAGAATGAGCCGTAATTCTCTCAGGAGGCTGTTGTCCAGCTATCTTGTAAGCCAACCGAATTACACTTCTCATCCAAAAGGAAAGAGTAGAAGAAGTGGCCTTCTGAACTTTCCGTTTAGCAGAGAATATAACTTTAGAGCACGCACCACATCAAGGTTGTGCAATAGAGGAGGATTAGGACAGAAGAAACAACAATTTCTTGATTAAAATTGCGGTCCAAAACCACCTTAGAAAGAAATCCCAATTTGGTACGAAGCACCACCTTGTCTGCATGAGTTCCAATCTTAAAAATCAGAAAAAGGGTACAAAAAAAATAAAAAATACAATATTCCATAGAATTAGCTGCAGACAGCAAGAACTTTTGCAAACCAAGCTAAAAAAAAAAAAAAAAACGCATCCAAGATTAGGTACTATAGCAAAAATGAGGAGTCAAAGACAAAAGGATGCAGGTACCTGAATTATACAGAATCCGTAAGGAATACATTTTCAACCCTATATCTTCCTGTGTAATCAGCTATACTAATATCTCCCCCAGACAAAACCAGGCATCATAAAACAATCATCTGTGCTAGTCATTCTATCACCATTTTCTATTCAGCATATAAACATTCACAAGATTAAGTTACCCTGTTGTCCTTCATTTGACAATCTATTATTCTTCTAAGCAAGCAGATTAAAGTTTAACACATAAATGTTATTTAAACATTTGTAGCATTTTCTTAAAATATTGTAACTTTTAATATATATATATATATATATACACACACACACACAATCAAAATGATCATCCCCATTTATGTTAAATACATACATAGACCCTTCAAGAAATAACTCTACCAATCAAAACTACATTATCAGATACAGTTGACAGCCAGTGGAAGAGATTCCAAGCTTTTCGGAATGTCCATTACCCAGCACTTTCTTACACAATATAGTGTTAATATTTCCTTTTGAAAACTATGCTTAGGCATAATTTTTGCTCATTTTGTTGTTGTCTCTGCTAATAAAAGTTATGTCATAATTTAAATGGCAAATAGCCATCAAATGTTTTATTTTATTTTAAAGTACTATGACAGTTAAATAATTGTGCTTGAAAACATATTTGGTGAGCAAACCATAATTTCATTTAAAGCAAAGTAGTTATTTACCACTAAACATTATTTTCTAAATTCTTTCAGAGACAAAATGTAAAGGCGTTGCAATAAACAAAAAACAAATATTATTGAAATATGGATTTTATACAAATAATAAACAATGAAACGGACACGTAGTTGCATACTATTAAAAGAATTTTTATAGATAAGCTTAAACTGGAAAAACACAATTTCTTAATAAAAAATAAATAGAAAAACAGATAAAATATGCAACACAATGCGTATAACAGATAACATTGCTGACGTTTAAGTGAGTCTTTAGCACTCTTTTTGCCACTACACAATCAGAACAAGTTAGGAGAGCCGGAAAATTGAAATAAATTCAGAAGAGCAAAAACAATAAAGGTATTTCAACTTTTAAACTTTTTTTTGGTACATAACATCAGCAATTAAATTCTTCACATTGTCTACAATTCTAGGGTACATTTTTTTTTATTCCGTATTCTTATCCAATACAGTTAAATGAATTCACAATATGATCTTAAACAACGATATTCGTGGATTTGTTGATGAAATTATGCAAATCCTGCAGGTCTAATATATATACAGAAATGAGTGATAATGATGGTTTAAAGAAAAAAATACAAATTAACTGTAAAGTTCAAGCCCATAGAAAAAAGAACCTGAACAATCAATAGTCTTTGCTTCTACGCCAAGTTTAAAAAACTGCTTTCCCTTCTGGTACTTTACAGGATTAATTACATTGGATTGCAGGATTGTTGGAGCAATCCAGTGCCAAGTTTCCTTAGGCAGTGCAGGTTGCCATCCATGCCAGTCAAGTAATATGCTGCTTATCTTATATTAAGTATGTGTTCTGTACACTTGGTTATATAATAAAGCATTACAGATCTTCTAAATAATATATATTTGTGGGCTGGCAATAGTAAGTGCACATATTAGTGAAAGAAGTGGTTTATAAAAACCAATAAGGGACTAATAATTTGTTCCAAGGGGAAATCATGTTATGCTGGCCCTGGAATTACATCATAACACAGTGAATACATTTTTCTTGTTAGATTTCATTTCGGTATACAAAGTTCATTGCACAGTTTTAATGCTGTTGGTACACAGACCAGAATTTTGACTTTCTTTAAAAAGAATTGCATATCCAATGTGTGTATTGCTATTGGCTTGGTGTTCTCTACAATCATATATACGATAAGTAGATCCTCTTATGACAGCACCTTGTGAAACTGGAAGCTCTGACAGCATCTTATGGAGTGTACAGTAATCTCCTCTAATTGTTTAGACATAAGAGGATGTGGAGTGATTATAGACTGGTAGTCATTCAACGGTGTAGTCAGAAAGTCCATATACAAACATACATTCCAAAGGACTACAAAGTCAGTGATATGACTTTAAAATAATGTAACCACCCAGAGCTAAAATATAGAATAGAAAAACAATTTTTAAAGGGCAAAACATTTTTTACTAAAAGCATAAAGTCTTTTTTTTTTTTTTAGAAACTGTTCTGAATATTGTCAAAGTCATTTCTATGAAGGTCGGCGCTCGTTCACTGCAAATGCTTTTTGAAACTGTTACAAATTGTTCATAACTGCATCTCTGAGCTAAAGTGCTTTAAATTTGCTTTAATATATTTCAGTGATTGAAACCCGCATTGTGTGTCTGATTTCAATTTTGCTAGGATAAGATGGGAGATTATAAGCCTTTTTTTTTATTTTATTTTTTCATTCTAAATAAATAGCACAGCCGTCATTTCCGTGTTCACTTTTAAAAAAGTAACCTGCCTGGCAATGTCTAATTTCTTCAAAAACTAAATATTATATTTGGAACAAGAAATAACATTAATAAAAAAAAACTGAGGATAGTAAAATTTAACAAAAATAATACCAGAATGGTTAGCAACGCATCATGATGCGCGCCAGTAATGCTGACCTATGCATTGGGTGAAACAAATACCCTATTTCAGAGTTTATTTCTGTAACAGTCAACATGGTTTTGAAGCATAAGGTAGATATGCTTACGTTATAAATGTAAAAGACTATTATATCCTTCACAACAAGTACATGAATTTCACATTTATTTCACAGAAATGTAGTGCCCTAATTCTTCTCTAAATTGAAGGAAACAGAGACCACTCGGAGAGGAGCTCTGTGTAAAAACATCAATCCTTAGATGAAATTGAAAATTTAAATTTTTCATCAACATAATTACCAAGAAAGGGACTTTGTTTTGCAAGTCTCGTCTACTCCTCTCCCAAATACATCATGCAGAATGTGGGAATGAGAACATTTATGGGAAAAAAAAAACAAGACTCATTTCTGGGGAATCTCACAGAGGGGCAGGGCTGGCAAAGACAAATGACTTGCTGAAACTAAAATGTTCATGGCAAAGAGAAAACGAAATGCCATCTATCCTGATCTTCAGCTTATTTTTCTTGGAGTAGAGCAGGGATGTTGATGTTCCAGCCTATTGCTTGGCGATCAAAGCCACAAGTAAACAGATTGCAAGTTGGATGATCTTCACTCCAAGCAGTGCAGCACACCATCCTTCGGTGGCCCTGAAAATGGTTCAAACACATACAGTCACAACAAAATAGGAGGTGGTTTATATACACAATTGAAAGCATAATAAACTAATTATATATGGGGTTGACAAATCTTTGCAAAATTTAGGAGCCAGTAAGAATATTTAGGAGCCACATAGTGGTCTTTGTATATAGATATATGGATAATAACTCAAAAATTAGGAGCCAGGGGTAAAATTCTAGGAGCCAGTGGCTCCACGAGTTTGTCGAGCCTTGATAATATATATATATATATATATATATATAAATAAAAAACACACACACACGCATTAAGTTACCAATAAACATTACTATTACTATTAGAGTAAAGTTAAGGATTATTACGTATGCAAAACAATGAGCACATTTTTTTTTAGAGAACTATTAAACTTGTTTACTTTTTTTAAAAGTAATGTTTGCCTAACAGGTAAAATATATAGATAATATAGATATCACATATAAAGTTAGCTTTTATCGATATTAGAATAGAAAAAACAATTAATCTACCTGTCTGTTGCTACGAGGAAGGCGTGCTAATCTCACTCCTGCCATGTCGAATAACCTCACTTGTCGGTTGTCATGAGGCAAAGCAATGATCCTTTGGCCAACAGAGACGCTAATTCTGCATAAAAGATTTACAACAGAAACATGGAAAGGTCAATTGAAAATGAAACAAAGCAAAAATGTACAATAGTGGTATTAAATATATTTAAAAAAAAACAGAACTGGACATCTCAATGAAAAGTACTTTAAAATTCTATATATCGACATGACCTTTCTCAATTTGTTTTTTTTTTCCCCAAAGGGACAGTCAAGTTCAAAATAAACTTTCATGATTCAGATAGGGCATGTAATTTTAAACAACTTTCCAATTTACATTTATCACCTATTTTGCATTTCCTTTGGTATTCTTAGTTGAAAGCTAAACCTTTGTAGGTTCATATGCTAATTTCTTAGACCTTGAAGGCTGCCTCTAATCTGAATGCATTTTTTTTCACCACTAGAGGGCGTTAGCTCATGTGCGTCATATAGATAGCATTGAGCTCACGCACATGAAGTTACCTAAGAGTTAGCACCGATTAGCTAAAATGCAAGTATGTCAAAAGAACTGAAATAAGGTGGCAGTTTGCAGAGGCTTACATACAAGGTAATCACATAGGTAATACATGTTGGTTATGCAAAACTGGGGAATGGGTAATAAAGTGATTATCTATCTATTTAAACCACAAAAATTCTGGTGTTGACTGTCACTTTAAAGCCTTTTCATTTAAACCTTAGTACTAGGGTATAATGCAATCACTATGCAAGTAGTTTTCATTTTTTAGAAATAAAATAAATAGCACATTCTTGCATGTCAGATGACCTCATATTTTTTGTTTTAAATCATTAGTAAAAATGCTACCCTAACTTCCGGAGCCCAGGGACCATTTTTGAAAATAAATACAGTTTCAGCATTTAAAAGGACGTTAAACTAAACTGTCTTAACATGTTCTAAATGTCTTTTTATGTGAATTTTTTAAAAGCATTTTATTTTTATTTTGAAACCATTTGAAGAGCATAAAAACCCAATATTCCACATGTTTGCATGTATAATAATTATAATACGTATAAGTTATCTCATAATTCAAATGGCTGCACTAATAAAATAGAATATAATAAAAGCAAAAAAAATAAAAAAAATACTCTAGTTCTTCACAAAGTTTTTTTCTGTAACTAAATTACAAATGGGGAAAACACCAAAATGCGTTTACAAGAAGGGGCAAACTGAAAAAACAAAAAAACAAAAACAAAACTAATTTAGCAGCAACTCAAATTAATTTAGAAAAACATAATTTTTTTAAGAACTTACCTGAAAAATTAATTTCTTTCATATTGGCAAGAGTCCATGAGCTAGTGACTTATGGGATATACAATCATACAAGGAGGGGCAAAGTTTCCCAAACCTCAAAATGCCTATAAATACACCCCTCACCACACCCACAATTCAGTTTAACGAATAGCCAAGTAGTGGGGTGATAAAGAAAGGAGTAAAAAGCATCAACAAAGGAATTTGGAATAATTGTGCTTTATACAAAAAAATCATAACCACCATAAAAAGGGTGGGCCTCATGGACTCTTGCCAATATGAAATAAATGAATTTATCAGGTAAGTTCTTACATAAATTATGTTTTCTTTCATGTAATTGGCAAGAGTCCATGAGCTAGTGACGTATGGGATATCAAATACCCAAGATGTGGAACTCGAGAGGGAGGGATAAAAAATAAACAGCCAAATGCTGAAAAAATAATTCACAACCCAAATATAAGTTATTCTTATGAAGAAAAGAAAAACTTAAAACAGCAGCAGAAGAATCAAACTGAAACAGCTGCCTGAAGAACTTTTCTACCAAAAACTGCTTCAGAAGAAGCAAATACATCAAAAACGGCAGAACTTAGTAAATGTATGCAAAGAGGACCAAGTCGCTACTTTGCAAATCTGATCAACTGAAGCTTCATTCTTAAAAGCCCACGAAGTGGAGACTGACCTAGTAGAATGAGCTGTAATTCTCTGAGGCGGGGCTTGACCCGACTCCAAATAAGCTTGATGAATCAAAAGCTTTAACCAAGAGGCCAAAGAAATAGCAGAAGCCTTCTGACCTTTCCTAGGACCAGAAAATATAACAAATAGACTAGAAGACTCTTTAGTAGCTTCAACATAATATTTCAAAGCTCTTACCACATCCAAAGAATGTAAGGATATTTCCAAAGGATTCTTAGGATTAGGACACAAGGAAGGGACAACAATTTCTCTACTAATGTTGTTAGAATTCACAACCTTAGGTAAAAATTCAAATGAAGTCTGCAAAACCGCCTTATCCTGATAAAAAATCAGAAAAGGAGATTCACAAGAAAGAGCAGATAGCTCAGAAACTCTTCTAGAAGAAGAGATAGCCAAAAGGAACAACACTTTCCAAGAAAGTAATTTAATATCCAAAGAATGCATAGGCTCAAAAGGAGGAGCCTGTAACGCCTTCAAAACCAAATTAAGACTCCAAGGAGGAGAAATTGATTTAATGACAGGCTTAATACGAACTAAAGCCTGTACAAAACAGTGAATATCAGGAAGATTAGCAATCTTTCTGTGAAATAAAACAGAAAGAGCAGAGATTTGTCCCTTCAAGGAACTTGCAGACAAACCCCTATTCAAACCATCCTGGAGAAACTGTAAAATTCTAGGAATTCTAAAAGAATGCCAAGAGAATTTATGAGAAGAACACCATGAAATGTAAGTCTTCCAAACTCGATAATAAATCTTCCTAGAGACAGATTTACGAGCTTGTAACATAGTATTAATTACTGAGTCAGAGAAACCTCTATGACTTAATACTAAGCGTTCAATTTCCATACCTTCAAATTTAATGATTTGAGATCCTGATGGAAAAACAGACCTTGAGACAGTAGGTCCGGCCTTAACGGAAGTGGCCAAGGTTGGCAACTGGACATCCGAACAAGATCCGCATACCAAAACCTGTGGGGCCATGCTGGAGCCACCAGCAACACAAATGATTGTTCCATGATGATCTTGGAGATCACTCTTGGAAGAAGAACTAGAGGCGGGAAGATATAAGCAGGCTGATAACACCAAGGAAGTGTTAGCGCATCCACTGCTTCCGCCTGAAAATCCCTGGATCTGGACAGGTATCTGGAAAGTTTCTTGTTTAGATGAGATGCCATCAGTTCTATTTCTGGAAGACCCCACATCTGAACAATCTGAGAAAACATATCCGGATGGAGAGACCACTCCCCTGGATGTAAAGTCTGACGGCTGAGAAGATCCGCCTCCCAATTGTCTACACCTGGGATATGAACCGCAGAAATAAGACAAGAGCTGGATTCCGTCCAAACAAGTATCCAAGATACTACTTTCATAGATAGGGGACTGTGAGTCCGACCCTAATGATTGACATATGCCACCATTGTAATATTGTCTGTCTGAAAACAAATGAACGGTTCTCTCTTCAACAGAGGCCAAAACTGAAGAGCTCTGAGAATTGCACGGAGTTCTAAAATATTGATTGGTAATCTCGCCTAACCCCTTGTGCTGTCAGAGATCCCTAGACAGCTCCCCAACCTGAAAGACTCGCATCTGTTGTGATCACAGTCCAGGTTGGCTGAACAAAAGAGGCCCCTTGAACTAAACCCTGGTGATTTAACCACCACGTCAGAGAGTGTCGAACATTGGGATTTAAGGATATTAATTGTGATATCTTTGTATAATCCCGGCACCATTGATTCAGCATGCAAAGCTGGAGAGGTCTCATGTGAAAACGTGCAAAAGGAATCGCGTCCGATGCTAGAAGATGACCTGAATATAAATAGGCTTTCCTTAGATAAGATTCAAGCTTCCTATCTAAAGGATCTTTCAAGGAAGTACTATCTTCCATAGGAATAGTGGTACGTTTAGCAAGAGTAGAAATAGCCCCATCAACTTTGGGGATCTTTTCCCAAAACTCTATTGCAATCGCTGGTAAAGGATACAATTTTTTAAACCTTGCAGAAGGATTAAAAGGAGTACCTGGCTAATTCCATTCCTTAGAAATCATGTCAGAAATAGCATCAGGAATAGGAAAAACCTCTTGAGTAACCACAGTAGGTTTAAAAACAGCATTTAAACGTTTACTGGTTTTAATATCAAGAGGACTAGCTTCCTCAATTATCCAAAGTAATTAACACTTCTTTTAACAAAGAACGCATTGAAGGAACTGCAACCGGCAATGTACTATTACAGATGGACACTATCTGCATGTAAAAGTTTATCATGACAACTAATACAAATGACATTAGGAGATATAATCTCCACAATTTTACAACAAATGCACTTAGCTTTGGTAAAACCGATGTCAGGCAGCAAAGTTCCAGCAGATACTTCTGAGGCAGGATCAGATTGAGACATCTTGCAGAATGTAAAAGAAAAAACAACATATAAAGCAAAATTATAAATTTCCTTGTATGACAGTTTCAGGAATGGGAAAAAATGCAAATAGTATAGCCCTCTGACATAGAAAAAGGCAAGAGGCAAAAAGCAATGGGGCAATAAATAATGAAAAAAAGTTTGGCGCCAAGTATGACGCACAACGTGACTGAAATTTTTTTTGGCGCCAACCATGTCCGGAAATGACACACTCGCATCACTAACGACGCAACCCTGTGTGAACCCCTGCGTCAACTACGACGCCGGAAATTACAAACTAGCGTCAACGGACGTGCCTTTCCGCGCCAAAAAATTATTGCGCCAAGAATGACGCAATAAAGTGTAGCATTTGGCGCACCCGCGAGCCTAAGACAGCCCGCAATTTAAAACAAGTAGTCAATTGAAAAATGACTAAACCCCAGGTAAGAAAAACAGAATTTATGCTTACCTGATAAATTACTTTCTCTTGTGGTGTACCCAGTCCACGGATTCATCCTTTACTTGTGGGATATTCTCCTTCCTAACAGGAAGTGGCAAAGAGAGCACACAGCAGAGCTGTCCATATAGCTCCCCCTCTAGCTCCACCCCCCAGTCATTCGACCGAAGGTTAGGAAGAAAAAGGAGAAACCATAGGGTGCAGTGGTGACTTTTAGACTAAAAATTTTTAGACTAAAAATCTACCTAACTAATAGCCAGGGCGGGCCGTGGACTGGATACACCACAAGAGAAAGTAATTTATCAGGTAAGCATAAATTCTGTTTTCTCTTGTAAGGTTTTTTCTCTGTTTTTCTCTTGTCCACGGATTCATCCTTTACTTGTGGGATACCAATACCAAAGCTTTAGGACACGGATGAAGGGAGGGAACAAGACAGGTACCTTAAATGGAAGGCACCACTTCTTGTAAAACCTTTCTCCCAAAAATAGCCTCCAAAGAAGCAAAAGTATTGAATTTGGAAAATTTGGAAAAAGTATGCAGCGAAGACCAAGTCGCTGCCTTACAAATCTGTTCAACAGAAGCCTCATTTTTAAAAGCCCATGTGGAAGCCACTGCTCAGGTAGAATGAATAATTGGTTCAGGAGGCTGCTGGCCAGCAGTCTCATAGGCCAGACGGATGATGCTTTTCAGCCAAAAGGAAAGAGGTAGCAGTCGCCTTCTGACCTCTCCTCTTACCAGAATAGATGACAAACAATGAAGTTGTTTGTCTGAAATCCTTAGTTGCTTGTAAATAGAACTTTAAAGCACAAACCACATCAAGATTGTGTAACAGACGTTCCTTCTTCGAAGAAGGATTAGGATACAGAGAAGGAACAACAATTTCCTGGTTAATATTCTTATTAGACTCAACCTTAGGAAGTAAACCGGGTTTGGTACGCAAAACTACCTTATCTGCGTGGAATACCAAGTAAGGTGAGTCACACTGTAAAGCAGATAACTCTGAAACTCTTCGAGGAGAAGAGATAGCTACCAAAAACAAAACTTTCCAAGATAAAAGTTTAATATCTATGGAATGTAAAGGTTCAAACGGAACCCCTTGCAGAACTGAAAGAACTAAATTCAGACTCCATGGCGGAGTCACAGGTCTATAAACAGGCTTGATTCTGACTAAAGCCTGACTAAACGCTTGAACGTCTGGTACCTCTGCCAGACGTTTGTGTAAAAGAATAGACAAAGCAGATATCTGTCCTTTTAAGGAACTAGCTGATAATCCTTTCTCCAATCCTTCTTGGAGAAAGGACAATATCCTGGGAATCCTAATCTTACTCCATGAGTAACCCTCGGATTCGCACCAACAAAGATATTTTCGCCAAATCTTATGGTAGATTTTCCTGGTGACAGGCTTTCTAGCCTGAATCAGGGTATCGATAATCGACTCAGAGAATCCACGCTTAGATAGAATTAGGCGTTCAATCTCCAAGCAGTCAGACGCAGAGAAATTAGATTTGGATGTTTGAAAGGACCTTGAAGTAGAAGGTCCTGCCTCATTGGCAGAGTCCATGGTGGAACGGATGACATGTCCACTAGGTCTGCATACCAAGTCCTGCGTGGCCACGCAGGTGCTATTAGAATCACTGACACCCTCTCCTGCTTGATTCTGGAAACCAAAAGAGGAAGGAAAGGAAACGGTGGAAACACATAGGCCAGATTGAAGGACCAAGGCGCTGCTAGAGCATCTATCAACACCGCCTGGGGATCCCGGGACCTGGACCCATAAAGAGGAAGTTTGGCATTCTGACGGGACGCCATCAGATCCAATTCTGGAGTGCCCCATAGCTGAGTCAGCTGGGCAAATACCTCTGGGTGGAGTTCCCACTCCCCCGGATGAAAGGTCTGACGACTTAGAAAATCCGCTTACCAGTTGTCTACTCCTGGGATGTGAATTGCTGAGAGGTGGCAAGAGTGATCCTCCACCCACCTGATTATTTTGGTTACTTCCATCATTGCTAGGAGACTCCTTGTTCCCCCTTGATGGTTGATGTAAGCTACAGTCGTGATGTTGTCCGACTGAAATCTGATGAATTTGGCCGCAGCTAGCTGAGGCCATGCCTGAAGAGCGTTGATATCGCCCTCAGTTCCAGAATGTTTATCGGGAGAAGAGCTTCTTCCCGAGACCATAAGCCCTGAGCTTTCAGGGAGTCCCAGACAGCACCCCAGCCCAACAGACTGGCGTCGGTCATTACGATGATCCACTCTGGTCTGCGGAAAGACATTCCCTGAGACAGGTGATCCTGAGAAAACCACCAGAGAAGAGAATCTCTGGTCCCCTGGTCCAACTGTATTTGAGGAGACAAATCTGCATAATCCCCATTCCACTGTTTGAGCATGCATAGTTGCAGTGGTCTGAGGTGTATCTGTGCAAAAGGGACTATGTCTATTGCCGCTACCATTAGTCCGATTGTCTCCATGCACTGAGCTACAGACGGCCGAGGAAGGGAATGAAGAGCTCGGCAAGGAGTTAAGAGTTTTAACTTTCTGACCTCCGTCAGAAATATTTTCATTTCTACCAAGTTTATTAGGGTTCCTAGGAATGGAACTCTTGTGAGGGGGGAGAGAGAACTCTTTTTGATGTTCACCTTCCACCCGTGAGACCTCAGAAAGGCCAATACAATTTCCGTGTGAGACTTGGCTCTTTGGAAATTCGACGCCTGAATTAAGATGTCGTCTAGGTAAGGCGCCACTGCTATGCCCCGCGGTCTTAGAACCGCCAGAAGGGACCCTAGCACCTTTGTGAAAATTCTGGGAGCAGTGGCCAACCCAAAAGGAAGAGCCATGAACTGATAATGCTTGTCCAGAAAGGCGAACCTGAGAAACTGGTGATCTTTGTGGATAGGAATGTGCAGATACGCATCCTTTAGATCCACAGTAGTCATAAATTGACCCTCCTGGATAATTGGTAAGATTGTCTGAATGGTCTCCATCTTGAATGATGGGACTCTGAGGAATTTGTTTAGAATTTTGAGATCCAGGATTGGTCTGAAAGTTCCTTCTTTTTTGAGAACCACAAACAGGTTTGAGTAAAAACCCAGCCCTTGTTCCACAATTGGAACTGGGTGGATCACTCCCATTGTATGTAGGTCTTCTACGCAGCGTAAGAACGCCTCTTTCTTTGTCTGGTCTGTAGACAGACGAGAAATGTGGAACCTTCCCCTTGGAGGGGAGTCCTTGAATTCTAGAAGATATCCCTGGAATACAATCTCTAAGGCCCAAGGATCGTGTACGTCTCTTGCCCAGGCCTGAGCGAAGAGAGAGAGTCTACCCCCCACTATATCCGGTCCCGGATCGGGGGCTACCCCTTCATGCTGTCATGGAGGCAGCTGCAGGCTTCTTGGCCTGTTTACCCTTGTTCCATTGTTCCAGCCCTGGTAAGGTTTCCAGGCTGCCCTGGGTTGTGAAGTGTTACCCTCTTGCTTCGCAGCAGGGGAGGATGAAGAGAGACCGCTCCTGAAATTTTGAAAGGAACAAAAATTATTTGTCTTAAAGGACTTGTCCTGAGGGAGAGCATGGCCTTTTCCCCCAGTGATTTCTGAGATAATCTCTTTCAATTCAGGCCCGAAGAGGGTCTTTCCTTTGAAAGGGATGTTCAGTAGTTTGGATTTTGACGACACATCGGCCGACCAGGACTTTAGCCATAGCGCCCTACGCGCCAGAATGGTGAAACCTGAATTCTTTGCCGCTAACTTAGCTAGTTGGAAAGCGGCATCTGTGATAAAAGAATTAGCCAGCTTAAGAGCCTTAATTCTGTCCATAATGTCCTCATATGAGGTCTCCATCTGTAGCGCATCTTCCAGCGCCTCGAACCAGAAAGCAGCTGCAGTAGTTACAGGAACAATGCACGCTATAGGTTGGAGAAGAAAACCTTGATGAACAAAAATTTTCTTAAGTAAACCCTCTAATTTTTTATCCATAGGGTCTTTAAAAGCACAACTGTCCTCAATGGGTATGGTTGTGCGTTTAGCAAGTGAAGAAACAGCCCCCTCCACCTTAGGGACCGTCTGCCACAAGTCCCGCGTGGTGTCAGATATGGGGAACATTTTCTTAAAAACAGGAGGGGGAACAAACGGAATACCTGGTCTATCCCACTCCCTAGTTACTATATCCGCAATCCTCTTAGGGACCGGGAACACTTCAGTGTAAACAGGAACTTCTAGGTACTTGTCCATTTTACACAATTTCTCTGGAACCACCAAAGGGTTACAGTCATCCAGAGTAACTAATACCTCCCTGAGCAATAAGCGGAGGTGTTCTAGTTTAAATTTAAAAGCCAACGTATCTGAATCTGTCTGAGGAGAAACCTTTCCCGAATCAGAAATTTCTCCCTCAGACAGCACATCCATCGCCCCCATTTCAGAGCGTTGTGAGTGTATATCGGATACGGCTACTAAAGCGTCAGAATGCTCATAATCTGTTCTTAAAACAGAGCTATCACGCTTTGCAGGTAACACGGGCAGCTTAGATAAAAATACTGAGAGGGTATTATCCATAACTGCCGCCAAGTCTTGTAAGGTAAAAGAGACGCACTAGAGGTGCTAGCTGTCGCTTGAGCGGGCGTAACTGGTTGTGACACTTGGGGAGAGGTCAACGGGCTAACCTCATTACCTTCTGTCTGAGAATCATCTTGGGCCACATTTTTAAGTGCAACAATATGGTCTTTAAAGTGTATAGACATATCAGTACAAGTGGGACACATTTTGAGAGGGGGTTCCACCATGGCTTCTAAACACATTGAACAAGGATTTTCCTTGGTGTCAGACATGTTTAACAGACTAGTAGTAAGACAAACAGGCTTAGAAATCACTTTAATCAAGCAAAAACACACTTTGCAAAAAAACGTTACTGTGCCTTTAAGAGATAAAAAAAATGAGTGAAAAATGCACCAAACTTTTGACATTTTCACAGTATGTACCTAAAGCATTGGTAAGATTGCACAACTAGCAAGAAAAACGATTAACCCGTTAATGCACAAACCGGATCAATAGTAAGCTAACAGACCGGTTAAAACAACTTTAGCACCTTGCTACAGCTCTGCTATGGCCCTACCTTCCCTTAGGAGTCAGATTTATGGGGAAAAAGCTTCTTATGGGTCCTCAAACTGTAGCAGGAGCCTCCATGTGAAAACAGCCTGAAGATCTAGTCAATCTAACTGCGCATCTGAGGCGCGAAATTAGGCCGCTCCCACCTAACTTCGGTGCTGTGAGGCCTAAGGAAACACTCCTAAGAGTTATAATATTAGCCATGTGGGTAACAACCCCTGAAAGAAACCCAAAGGGACCTTCAAAGTGTCTCAAAAAAGATCTTTATTAGTAAAAACCATTTGCCATAAAAAAGTGTCAACTTGCCATAAAAAAGGGTCAACCAGCATAAATTAGCCCTGTTATGTAAGCTTGTAATTCCATACTTAGTCTCTGAATAAAGCTTACCCTTCCCTCATGGGGATCTTATCAGTCCTTTTCTAGCATTATCATAGTCTGGTCTAGAAATAAATGACTGAACATACCTTATTGCAGCCTAACCTGCAAACCGTTCCCCCAACTGACGTTTTCTTGTACTCCTCAGTCCTGTGTCGGAACAGCAGTGGATTTTAGTTACAACATGCTAAAATCATCATCCTCTCTGCAGAAATCTTCATCTCTTTTCTGCTGGAGAGTAAATAGTACACACCGGTACCATTTAAAATAACAAACTTTTGCTTGTAGAACAAAAACTACAAATCTAACACCACATTCACTTTACCCTTCCGAGAGGGACCCTATTGCTTAGAGCGGGCAAAGAGAATGACTGGGGGGTGGAGCTAGAGGGGGAGCTATATGGACAGCTCTGCTGTGTGCTCTCTTTGCCACTTCCTGTTAGGAAGGAGAATATCCCACAAGTAAAGGATGAATCCGTGGACTGGATACACCTTACAAGAGAAATATTTCTCAATATTAACTTTCCCAAATATGAAACTGACAATCTGCAAAAGGAAATACATGAGCCTCATGGCAAATATAAGTACAATACATATATTTAGAACTTTATATAAATGCATAAAGTGCCAAACCATAGCTGAGGTGTCTTAAGAAATAAAAACATACTTACCAAAGACACCCATCCACATATAGCAGATAGCCAAACCAGTACTGAAACAGTTATCAGTAGAGGTAATGGTATATGAGAGTATATCATTGATCTGAAAAGGGAGGTAGGAGATGAATCTCTATGACCGATAACAGAGAATCTATGAAATAGACCTCCGTTAGGAAAATCACTGCATTCAATAGGTAATACTCTCCACGTCCCTCTGACATTCGCTGTACTCTGAGAGGAATCGGGCTTCAAAATGCTGAGAAGCGCATGTCAACGTAGAAATCTTAGCACAAACTTACTTCACCACCTCCAAAGGAGGCAAAGTTTGTAAAACTGAATTGTGGGTGTGGTGAGGTGAGGGGTGTATTTATAGGCATTTTGAGGTTTGGGAAACTTTGCCCCTCCTGGTAGGATTGTATATCCCATACGTCACTAGCTCATGGACTCATTACATGAAAGAAAAAGGGTTTTCTGTTTATCAGTGTAAAATAGAGACATTTTTATGAAAAGATGTATGGATCATCCTATGGATTGGAATGACATTGAATTTAAAAAATAAGATTAAAACGTGTTACAACCACCCCAAAACTAAGCCTACAATATTTTGCATTAAATTGTATTGTGTTTAGGGAGGCACATTTTTTTATTTTTTATTATTTAGGGACCTGTTTGTTTAAAAAGACAGGCAATTCCTACATGGTGATGAGAGTCCATGATCCATTGCTCCAGGGAATTATGAGGAGGCAAAGATCCCAAAAACTCTAGAAGCCCTTAAAACCCCTCCCACTTTACTGGAAACCAATATGGCATATACCTAAACCAGAAGAGAAGAATGTAGGAAACGAAAATATGAGCAATGCAAAAAGAAACAGGGGGAAAAAATGTGTATACTCTAACTGCCACCAGAAAATACAAATTATTATTAGAGGGCTCGTAGATTTTACCACCATGGCCAACTAATTTATCAGGTAAGCATAAAAACATAATTTATGTAAGAACTTACCTGATAAATTCATTTATTTCATATTGGCAAGAGTCCATGAGCTAGTGACGTATGGGATATACATTCCTACCAGGAGGGGCAAAGTTTCCCAAATCTCAAAATGCCTATAAATACACCCCTCACCACACCCACAATTCAGTTTAACGAATAGCCAAGAAGTGGGCTGATAAGAAAGGAGCGAAAGCATCAACAAGGAATTGGAATAATTGTGCTTTATACAAAAAAATCATAACCACCACAAAAAAGGGTGGGTCTCATGGACTCTTGCCAATATGAAAGAAATTAATTTATCAGGTAAGTTCTTACATAAATTATGTTTACTTTCATGTAATTGGCAAGGGTCCATGAGCTAGTGACGTATGGGATAGCAAATACCCAAGATGTGGAACTCCACGCAAGAGTCACTAGAGAGGGAGGGATAAAATAAAGACGGCCAATTCTGCTGAAAAAAACAATCCACAACCCAAATCAAAAGTTTTAATCTTTATAATGAAAAAAACTGAAATTATAAGCAGAAGAAACAGACTGAAACAGCTGCCTGAAGTACTTTTCTACCAAAAACTGCTTCTGAAGAAGAAAAAACATCAAAATGGTAGAATTTAGTAAAAGTATGCAAAGAAGACCAAGTTGCTGCTTTGCAAATCTGATCAACAGAAGCTTCATTCTTAAAAGCCCAGGAAGTAGAAACTGACCTAGTAGAATGAGCCGTAATCCTTTGAGGCGGGGATTTACCCGACTCCACATAAGCATGATGAATCAAAAGCTTTAACCAAGACGCCAAAGAAATCGCAGAAGCCTTCTGACCTTTCCTAAAACCAGAAAAGATAACAAATACACTAGAAGTCTTACTGAAATCTTACTAGCTTCAACATCATGTTTCAAAACTCTGACCACATCCAAAGAATGTAAGAATGTAAGGATATTTCCAAAGAATTCTTAGGATTTAGGACACAAGGAAGGAACAATAATTCCTCTATTAATGTTGTTAGAATTCACAACTTGAGGTAAAAATTTAAATAAAGACAGCAAAAACCGCCTTATCCTGATGAAAAATCAGAAAAGGAGACTCACAAGAAAGAGCAGATAATTCAAAAACTCTTCTAGCAGAAGAGATGGCCAAAAGGAACAATAATTCCATGTCCAAAGAATGCATATGCTCAAACGGAAGAGCCTGTTAAGCCCTCAAAACCAAATTAAGACTCCAAGGAGGAGAAATTGGCTTAATGACAGGCTTGATACGAACCAAAGCCTGAACAAAACAATGAATATCAGAAAGATTAGCCATTTTTTTCTGTGAAACAGCACAGAAAGAGCAGAGATTTGTCCTTTCAAGGAACTTGCAGACAAAACCTTATGAAGAAACTATAAAATCCTAGGAATTCTAAAAGAATGCCAAGAGAAATTATGAGAAGAGCGTCATAAGATGTAAGTCTTCCAAACTCGATAATAAATCTTTCTACACACAGATTTACGAACCTGCAACATAGTATGAATCACTGAGTAAGAGAAACCTCTATGACTAAGCATTAAGCATTTTAATTTCCATACCATCAAATTTAATAATTTGATTTCCTGACGGAAGAAAATGAATCTTAAGGTCTGGCCTAAATGGCAGTGACCAAGGTTGGCAACTGGACATCCGAAACAAGAACCATATACCAAAACCTGAGCGGCCATGCTGGAGCCACCAGCAGCACAAACGATTGTTCCATGATGATTTTGAAAAATCACTCTTAAAAGGGACACTCAGGTTAAATTAAATTTTCATGATACAGATACAGAATGCAATTTTAAACAACTTTCCAATTTACTTCCATTAAAAAAAATGTGCACAGACTTTTATATTTACAATTTTGGAGTCACCAGATTCTACTGAGCATGTGCAAGAATTCACAGACTATACGTATATGCATTTGTGATTGGCTGATTGCTATCACATGGTACAAGGGGAGTGGAAATATACAAAACTTTGAAATTTGTTATAAAAAAATCTACTACTCATTTGAAGTTCAGACTAAGTGCTATTGCATTGTCTTGTTATCTTGCATTTGTTGATTATGCAAATCTAATGTGTTGACTGGTCCTTTAAAAAGAAGAACCAGAAGGAGCAAAAATATAGGCAGATTGATAACTCCAAGGAAGTGTCAATGCATACACTGCTTCCGCCTGTGGATCCCCGGACCTGAATAGGTACCTGGGAAGTTTTTTTGTTTAGATGAAATGCCATCAGAACTATTACTGGAAACCCTCACATCTGAACAATTTGAAAAGACAAAGCTGGGTAAAGAGACCATTCTCCCAGATGTAAAGCTTGAATGACAGAGATAATCCGCTTCCCAATTGTCTAAACCTGGAATATGGACCGCAGAAATTAGACAGGAGCTGGATTTAACCCAAGCAAGTATCCGAGATACTTCTTTCACAGCCTAAGGACTGAGAGTCCCACCCTGATGATTGACATATGCCACAGTTGTGACATTGTCTGTCTGAAAAACAATAACGTCTCTCTCTTAAAAAAGAAGCCAAAACTGACAAACTCTGAGAAAGCACGGAGTTCCAAAATATTGAATGGTAATCTCGCCTCCTGAGATTTCCAAACCCCTTGTGCTGACAGAGATCCCCAGACAGCCTCCTTGTGCTGACAGAGATCCCCAGACAGCCTCCCAACCTAAAAGACTCGCATCTAGGTTGGATGAATCGAAGAGACCCGTAGAACTATATGATGGTGATCTAACCACCAAGTCAAAGATAGTTGAACATTGGAATTCAAAAAAATGATATCCTAGAATCCCTGCACCATTAATTCAGCATAAAAAACTGGAAAGGTTTCATATGAAAATGAGCAAAGGGAATCGAATCCAATGCTGCAGCCATGAGACCTAAAACTTCCATGCATATAGCTACTGAATGTCTTAGAAGAAACAACAAAAGTTGAATTGTATGAGATTCTGGAGAATGAAAAGACTGAGCCAGTACCACGAGATCGTCCAAATAAGGAAACACTGAGAACCTTGAAAAGATTCTCAGAGCTGTTGCTAGACCAGAAGGAAAAGCAACAAATTGGTAATGCTTGTCAAAAAAAGAGCATCTCAGAAAATGAAAATAATCTGAATGAAAACAGAAGAAGAAGATATGCATCTATTGTATCTATTGTAAACAAATAATGCCCTTACTGACCAAAAAAGGCAGAATAGACCATATAAACACCATTCTGAAAGAAGGAACTCTTATATGACAAATCAAAAAACAGAATTTATGCTTACCTGATAAATTACTTTCTCCAACGGTGTGTCCGGTCCACGGCGTCATCCATTACTTGTGGGAATATTCTCTTCCCCAACAGGAAATGGCAAAGAGCACAGCAAAAGCTGTCCATATAGCCCCTCCTTGGCTCCGCCCCCCCAGTCATTCGACCGACGGTTAGGAGAAAAAAAGGAGAAACTATAGGGTGCCGTGGTGACTGTAGTGTATAGAGAAAGAAATTTTTCAAACCTGATTAAAAAACCAGGGCGGGCCGTGGACCGGACACACCGTTGGAGAAAGTAATTTATCAGGTAAGCATAAATTCTGTTTTCTCCAACAGTGGTGTGTCCGGTCCACGGCGTCATCCATTACTTGTGGGAACCAATACCAAAGCTTTAGGACACGGATGAAGGGAGGGAGCAAATCAGGTTACCTAAACGGAAGGCACCACGGCTTGCAAGACCTTTCTCCCAAAAACAGCCTCCGAAGAAGCAAAAGTATAAAATTTGTAAAATTTGGCAAAAGTGTGCAGAGAAGACCAAGTCGCTGCCTTACATATCTGATCAACAGAAGCCTCGTTCTTGAAGGCCCATGTGGAAGCCACAGCTCTAGTGGAGTGAGCTGTGATTCGTTCAGGAGGCTGCCGTCCGGCAGTCTCATAAGCCAATCGGATAATGCTTTTCAGCCAGAAAGACAGAGAGGTAGCCGTAGCTTTTTGTCCTCTCCTCTTACCAGAGTAAATGACAAACAAAGATGAGGTTTGTCTAAAATCCTTAGTTGCTTCTAAATAGAACTTTAAAGCACAAACTACATCTAAATTGTGTAACAAACGTTCCTTCTTTGAAACTGGATTCGGACACAGAGAAGGAACAACTATTTCCTGGTTAATATTTCTGTTGGAAACAACTTTCGGAAGAAAACCAGGCTTAGTACGCAAAACGACCTTATCTGCATGGAACACCAAATAGGGTGGATTACACTGCAAAGCAGATAATTCAGAAACTCTTCTTGCAGAAGAAATAGCAACCAAAAACAGAACTTTCCAAGATAGTAACTTGATATCTATGGAATGTAGAGGTTCAAACGGAACCCCTTGAAGAACTGAAAGAACTAAATTTAGACTCCAAGGAGGAGTCAAAGGTCTGTAAACAGGCTTGATTCTGACCAAAGCCTGTACAAAAGCTTGTATATCTGGCACAGCTGCCAGTCGTTTGTGTAACAAGACAGATAAAGCAGAAATCTGTCCTTTTAGAGAACTCGCTGACAATCCCTTATCCAAACCTTCTTGGAGAAAGGAGAGGATCCTAGGAATTTTAATCTTACTCCAGGAGAATCCCTTGGATTCACACCAACAGATATATCTTTTCCATATTTTATGGTAAATCTTTCTAGTCACAGGTTTTCTGTCTTGGACCAGAGTATCTATCACAGAATCTGAAAACCCACGCTTGGATAAAATCAAACGTTCAATTTCCAAGCAGTCAGCTGTAGAGAAACTAGATTTGGATGTTCGAATGGACCTTGTATTAGAAGATCCTGTCTCAAAGGTAGCTTCCATGGTGGAGCCGATGACATATTCACCAGGTCTGCATACGAAGTCCTGCGCGGCCACGCAGGAGCTATCAGAATCACTGAGGCCTTCTCCTGTTTGATCCTGGCTACAAGCCTGGGGAGGAGAGGGAACGGTGGAAACGCATAAGCTAGGTTGAACGACCAAGGCGCCACTAATGCATCCACCTTGGGATCGCCTTGGGATCCCTGGATCTGGACCCGTAGCAAGGAACCTTGAAGTTCTGACGGGACGCCATCAGATCCATGTCTGGAATGCCCCATAATTGAGTCAACTGGGCAAACACCTCCGGGTGGAGTTCCCACTCCCCCGGATGGAAAGTCTGACGACTCAGGTAATCCGCCTCCCAGTTGTCTACTCCTGGGATGTGCATTGCAGATAGGTGGCAGGAGTGATGATTTTGGATACCTCTCTCATCGCCAAGGAACTCTTTGTTCCCCCTGAAGATTGATGTAAGCTACAGTCGTCATGTTGTCCGACTGGAATCTTATGAATCAGACATTCGCTAGTTGAGGCCAAGCCTGGAGAGCATTGAATATCGCTCTCAGTTCCAGGATGTTTATCGGAAGAAGAGACTCTTCCCGAGACCATAGACCCTGAGCTTTCAGGGAGTCCCAGACCGCGCCCCAGCCTAATAGACTGGCGTCGGTCGTGACAATGACCCACTTTGGTCTGCGGAAACTCATTCCCTGAGACAGGTGATCCTGGGACAACCACCAACGGACTGAGTCTCTGGTTATCTGGTCTACTTGAATCTTTGGGGACAAGTCTGTATAATCCCCATTCCACTGCTTGAGCATGCACAGTTGTAATGGTCTTGGATGAATTCGAGCAAAAGGAACTATATCCATTGCTGCCACCATCAACCCTACTACTTCCATGCACTGAGCTATGGAAGGCTGTAGAATAGAGAGAAGAACTTGACAAGAGTTTCGAAGCTTTGACTTTCTGACTTCTGTCAAGAAGATCTTCATTTCTAAAGATTTCATTTCTAAAAATCTATTATTGTTCCCAAAAAGGGAACTCTTGTCGACGGATACAGGGAACTCTTTTCTACGTTCACCTTCCACCCGTGAGATCTGAGAAAGGCTAGAACGATGTCTGTATGAGCCTTTGCCTTGGAAAGAGACGACGCTTGAATTAGAATGTCGTCCAGGTAAGGTGCCACTGCAATGCCCCTTGGTCTTAGAACCGCTAGAAGGGACCCGAGCACTTTTGTGAAAATTCTGGGAGTAGTGGCTAGTCCGAATGGAAGAGCCACGAACTGATAATGTTTGTCCAGAAAGGCGAACCTTAGGAACTGATGATGATCTTTGTGGATAGGAATATGTAGATACGCATCCTTTAAATCCACGGTAGTCATATATTGACCCTCCTGGATTGCAGGTAAAATTGTTCGAATGGTTTCCATTTTGAACGATGGAACTCTGAGAAATTTGTTTAGAATTTTTAAATCCAGAATTGGTCTGAAGGTTCCCTCTTTTTTGGGAACTACAAACAGATTTGAGTAAAACCCCTGACCTTGTTCCACAGTTGGAACTGGGTGTATCACTCCCATCTTTAACAGGTCTTCTACACAATGTAAGAATGCCTGTCTCTTTATTTGGTTTGAAGATAAGTGAGAAATGTGGAACCTTCCCCTTGGGGGTAGTTCCTTGAATTCTAGAAGATAACCCTGAGAGACTATTTCTAGTGTCCAGGGATCCTGAACATCTCTTGCCCAAGCCTGAGCAAAGAGAGAGAGTCTGCCCCCTACTAGATCCGGTCCCGGATCGGGGGCTACCCCTTCATGCTGTTTTGGTAGCAGCAGCAGGCTTCTTGGCTTGTTTACCCTTGTTCCAGCCTTGCATTGGTTTCCAAGCTGGTTTAGTCTGGGAAGCGTTACCCTCTTGTCTAGAGGCTGCAGAGTTAGAAGCCGGTCCGTTCCTGAAGTTGCGAAAGGAACGAAAATTGGACTTATTCTTAGCCTTGAAAGGCCTATCTTGTGGGAGGGCATGGCCCTTTCCCCCAGTGATATCTGAAATAATTTCCTTCAATTCTGGCCCAAAAAGGGTCTTGCCTTTGAAAGGAATATTAAGCAATTTTGTCTTGGAAGATACATCCGCCGACCAAGACTTTAGCCAGACTTTGCAAACCCTGAATTTTTCGCCGCTAATTTCGCTAACTGCAAGGCGGCGTCTAAAATAAAGGAATTAGCTAACTTAAGTGCGTGAATTCTGTCCATGACCTCCTCATATGGAGTCTCCCTACTGAGCGACTTTTCCAGTTCCTCGAACCAGAACCACGCCGCTGTAGTGACAGGAATAATGCACGAAATAGGTTGAAGGAAGTATCCTTGCTGTACAAAAATCTTTTTAAGCAAGCCCTCCAATTTTTTATCCATAGGATCTTTGAAAGCACAATTGTCCTCAATGGGAATGGTCGTGCATTTGGCTAGTGTAGAAACCGCCCCCTCGACCTTAGGGACTGTTTGCCATGTGTCCTTCCTGGGGTCAACCATGGGGAACAATTTCTTAAATATAGGAGGAGGGACAAAAGGTATGCCTGGCTTCTCCCACTCCTTATTCACTATGTCCGCCACCCTTTTAGGTATCGGAAAGGCATCAGGGTGCACCGGGACCTCTAGGAACTTGTCCATCTTGCACAATTTTTCTGGGATGACCAGATTGTCACAATCATCCAGAGTAGATAGCACCTCCTTAAGTAATGCGCGGAGATGCTCTAATTTAAATTTAAATGTCACAACATCAGGTTCTGCCTGCTGAGAAATTCTTCCTGTATCAGAAATTTCTCCATCTGACAAACCCTCCCTCACTGCCACTTCAGACTGGTGTCAGGGTATGACAGATAAATTATCATCAGCGCCCTCCTGCTCTACAGTGTTTAAAACTGAGCAATCGCGCTTTCTCTGAAATGCTGGCATTTTGGATAAAATATTAGCTATGGAGTTATCCATTACTGCCGTCAATTGTTGCATAGTAACAAGCATTGGCGCGCTAGAAGTACTAGGGGTCGCCTGCGCGGGCATAACTGGTATAGACACAGAAGGAGAGGATGCAGAACTATCCCTACTTCCTTCATCTGAGGAATCATCCTGGGCAACCTTACTAAATGTGACAGTACTGTCCTTACTTTGTTTGGACGCCATGGCACAATTATCACATACATTTGAAGGAGTAACCACCTTGGCCTCCATACATACAGAACAGAACATGACTTATCTGAAGGTACAGACATGTTAAACAGGCTTAAACTGGTTAATAAAGCACAAAAACCGTTTTTAAACAAAACCGTTACTGTCTCTTTAAATGTTAAACAGGGCACACTTTATTACTGAATATGTGAAAAACTATGAAGGAATTATCCAAACTTTACCAAATTTTCACCACAGTGTCTTAATGCATTCAATTTTGAAGCTGTTAACCCTTAAAATGCGGAAACCGGAGCCGTTTGCAATTTAACCCCACTACAGTCCCAGCCACAGCCTTTGCTGCGACTTCACTTATCCCAGGGGGGTATAAGATACCAATTCCAGCCTTCTAGAAACGTTTTCTGTGGATACCAGACCCTCTCACATGCAGCTGCATGCACTGCACTCAAAAGAAACTGCGCAATAATGGCGCGAAAATGAGGCTCTGCCTACTACAGAGAAGGCCCTTCCTGACTGGGAAGGTGTCTTAACTAGTGCCTGGCGATAAAAACGTTCCCCAAATATTAAAAAGTTTGAAATCCACTTCAAAACCTTAATAATCACTTAAATTAACAATCGATTTAGCCCTTAAAAGTGTCCACCAGTTATTAGCCCATAATAAACCCTTTATTCTGTCTTAGTCTAAGAAAATGGCTTACCGATCCCCATGAGGGAAAATGACAGCCTTCCAGCATTACACAGTCTTGTTAGAAAAATGGCTAGTCATACCTTGAGCAGAAAAGTCTGCAAACTGTTCCCCCCAACTGAAGTTCTCTAGGCTCAACAGTCCTGCGTGGGAACAGCAATTGATTTTAGTTACTGCTGCTAAAATCATACTCCTCTTTTAAACAGAACTCTTCATCTCTTTCTGTTTCAGAGTAAATAGTACATACCAGTACCATTTCAAAATAACAAACTTTTGATAGAAGAATAAAAAACTACAACTAAACACCACATACTCTTCACCATCTCCGTGGAGATGCTACTTGTTCAGAGCGGCAAAGAGAATGACTGGGGGGGGGCGGAGGCAAGGAGGGGCTATATGGACAGCTTTTGCTGTGCTCTTTGCCATTTCCTGTTGGGGAAGAGAAAATTCCCACAAGTAATGGATGACGCCGTGGACCGGACACACCAATGTTGGAGAAATATTTTCTATCTTTGGGACAATCAATAGTTTTGAATAAAACCCCAAACCCTGTTCCTGAAATGGAACTGGTATGAATACCCCAGATAACTCCAGGTCTGAGCAGCGCCTTGAGACCCCAACGTGTAACCAGCCGCGCCTCACAGGTACCCAACACATACAGGTCTGAAACATACTTCAGAAAAGTGTGAGCCTGAACTGGAATAGCTGGAATATGCTAGAGAGAAAAAAACTTCTCACAGGCGCTTTTACTCTGAATCCTATTCAGTACCCCAATCTAAGAAGTTTGGACCGAATTGAACCAAACAAATTTAAAAAAAGTCTTAACCTGCCCCTTACCAGCTAAGCTGGAATAAAAAAAACGCACCTACATGCAAATTTGGGGGGGGCTGACTTTGATCTTTTAAATAGCTTAAATTCATTCCATGTTGAAGAAAGCTTCCAATTATAAACATGTTACTTTGGGAAGAATTAGGATTCCGTTCCTTTATAAGAACAAACTAATATAAGCTTAAGATTTACTCTTAGAACTCAATCTTGAAGCAACAAAAAACTCCCTTCCCCAGAGTTTGAAAAAATTGAATCCAATTGTGAACCAAATAATTGATTACCTTGGAAAAAAAGAAATATGGATTTTAGAAATCAAATTAGCATTCCAAGATTAAAGTGAATGTAAAGTCATCCTCTGTTCTAAACACCTGTGTAACATATGTCAATAAAAAAACTATAGTTTCATTCATGAAATTCTACCTTTTTCAATCGTTAGCTTTATTTTCATAATTTTAGCCTTGTTTTCGCTGAAATCAACCTCCTCCCGGCATTCGCGCTCCGTTCCTCAATTTTTTGATTGACGCCTTGATAGCCAATAACGTCTCTAACCACAGGGGGACCCACCCCATTACAATGACGTAATACGTCTTCATTGCGCATGCGTTCGTTTGCGGTGTAGAGCTAATTTAATATAAGCTCGTGCACATTTCGCGCATGCGCATTATACCGAAACACGGCATCGCAATAATTAAAAAATTAAGAAATTACTGGATAATAGGTTAGACTTCGCTCCTGTCGTTCACCACTCGCAACAATAGTTTTCATTGAATAGAGTTAGACTCATTCAATGAATACTATGTTGATGAAAACCGGAAACAGGAGTAACGCATGCGCAATTGAAAGAATACACGGGAGCCCGCAGTTCCGATACGTAAACAGCGGGTGGGGCCGCTGTTTACGTAAGATGGGGGAGAATAAGCAAACTGAGAGTGGGAGGAGCGGGTAAGTGAATGACCGGTAATACTAATATAAAATAACATTGCAATAATACATTTTATTAAAAAAGGATTGTGGCGGTATGCTTTAGCGTATGATTCTCTACAACTATATATAATACAATATTGAAAAATTTACATTCACTTTAAGTCACAAAGTTCTTCTAGCATGTTGATCAACTTAACAATGCTAAAACAAATCATAATCCGATACTTGTTGCACTAAAGTATTCAACCAGAAAGTTGAAGCATTTGCAACATCAGCCAAATAAATTGCAGGCCTAAGATAAATAAAAATAAAATACAAGTTTCCCATCTGAAGGAAAAAAATAAATACTATTTTCTATAGGAATAGTAGTAGTTTAGCAAGAGTAGAGAAAGCCCCATTAACTTTGGGGATCTTTCCTCAAAATTTTTAAACTAACTGCCGGCAAAGGATACAATTTAAAAACCTTAAAGAAGGAATAAAAGAAGTCCCAGGCCTATTCCATTCCCTAGTATCATGAACTGGGGAAAAAACCTCTGAAGAAACTACAGGAGGTTAATGAGCAGAATTTAAATGTTAGCTAGTCTTAAATCAAAAGAACTAGACTCCTCAATTTCCAATATAATCAACAATTTTACAACAACGAATGTACTCTATTTAAAAATAAAAAAGTAGATTTGTTAGTGTCAAATATCTGATGAAGAATATTCTAAATGAGAAAAAACATCACCAGAGAAGGATAATTTAGTATGTTGTCGGTCATTTGAAAATTCATCAACTAAATGAGAAGTTTAAAAAAAAAAAAAGACCTATAAATTTTATTAGAAGGCGGGATGTCAGACAAAGCCTTTAGGATAGAATCAGAAAAACATTCTCATAGATTCCTAGGTATATCTTGTACATTAGATGTAAAAAGAATAGCAATAGATAATGCATAAATACTAATGGACTCTGCATGTAAAAGTTTATCATGATAACTTATTACAAACCGTAGCTAAAGATAAAATTCATAACATTAAAATAAATGAACTTAGCTTTGGTAGGACTGATATCAGTCATCAGGAATCCAACAGTATTTTCTGATACAGGAACAGTTTTTGGAATATCTTGCAATATGTAATAGAAAAACAACATATAAAGCAAAATTATCAAATTCCTTAAATGACAGTTTCAGGAAAGGGAAAAAATGCAAACAGAACAAGCTTCTAGAAACCAGAAGCAACTAAAAAGTGAGACTTAAATAATGTAAAAAAACTGGCGCCAAGTATGACGCCCACATATTTTTTGGCGCCAAAAACGTCTGTAACAAACACGAGAGTAAAAAATGACGCAACTACGTGAAAACTTCCGGCGTCAACTACGACGCCGGAAGTGACGTAATTGACGTGAAACAAACGTCAATCTCGCACCAAAAAAGTCTCGCGCCAAAAATGGCACAATAAATTCTAGCATTTTTTGCACCCGCGAGCCTAACAGCCCGCAGTTTAAAGGAAAAAAGTCAATTGAAAATTTTAGGTAAGAAAAATATTTCATTCATATGCATTTTCCCAAAAAATGAAACTGACAGTCTGAAAGAAGGAAAATAAACTGATTGACCTGAATCATGGCAAATATAAGCATAAAACATATTTAGAACTTTACATATAAAGTGCCAAGCCATAGATGAGAGTGTCATAAATAAAATAAGACTTACTTACCCAAAGACACTCATCTACATAAAGTAGATCGCCAAACCAGTACTGAAATGAGAATCAGTAGAGGTAATGGTATATAAGAGTATATCGTCGATCTGAAAAGGGAGGTAGGAGAAGAAATCTCTACGACCGATAACAGAGAACCTATGAAATAGATCCCCTAGAGGAAGACCATGGTATTCAAATAGGCAATACTCTCTTCACATCCCTGTGACATTCACTGCACTCTGAGAGGAAAACCGGGCTTCAGCCTGCTGCGAAGCGCATATCAACGTAGAAATCTAGCACAAACTTACTTCACCACCTCCATGGGAGGCAAAGTTTGTAAAACTGAATTGTGGGTGTGGTGAGGGGTGTATTCCTGGTAGGAACGTATATCCCATACGTCACTAGCTCATGGACTCTTGCCAATTACATGAAAGAAATATTTTTTCTTTCATACAGGTGGTGAGAGTAAATGATCCATTACCCCAGGGAAACTAATGCCCAAGATGTGGCACCCACAACTAATGTGGGTGGGACAAGATATATAATACCATGTTGACTAGATAATTCAACATTTTTTTTTTTTACAATTCAAAAACCTGAAGGACTTTCCTACCAATGGCTGCTTCAGAAGAAGCAAAAACATCAAAACGGTAGAATTTGGTAAATGTAAAGAAAATCAAGTAGCTGCCTTGCAAGCAGAAGCTTTATTCTAAAAACTCAAGATAGAGCAACTGATCTAGTAGAATGGGCAGTAATCCTTTAGGAGACTGACCTGCCTCCAAGTAAGCCTTATGAATCAAAAGCTTAACCAAGAGGCCAACAAAACATCAGAAGCTTTCTGACCTTTCCTAGAACCAAAAAACGAACAAATAATTTAGAGGATTGTCTAAAACCCTTAGTAGCCTGCAAAAAGAAATTCAAAGCTCTGACAACATCCACATTATGAAGAAGTCTCTCCTTAGAATTCTAAGGATTAGGACAAAAAAAGGAACAACAATCTCTTGATTAAAACTGTCAGAAGAAACCACTTAGTCTTCAAACTTAGGCCATTAAAATAGACATCCTGATGAAAAACAAGATGAGTCACAACAAAAGAGCAGACAATTCAGAAACTCTTCTAGCAGAAGAAAAAATTACCAATACAAAAGCTGGATGTCCAAATTATGCCTGGGTTCAAAGGAGGAACTTGCAAAACCCTTCAAACTAAATTTTAAATGGCTGAGTCCTGACTAAAGTCTGAACAAAGTTCTGAATGTCAAGAAACCAAGCAATCATCTTCTAAAACAAGACTGAAAGAGCCAAAATCTGACCCTTTAAAAAAAACAAAAAAACAAAACAACTGTAAAAAAAACCTTTATCCAAACCACCCTAAAGAAATTACAGAATTCTACGAATTGGGAAAGAATGCCAAGGAAAACCATGATCCACAAACCAAGAAATAAAAGCATTCCAGATCTTATGATAAATCTTCCTTCCAGGTTAGCCTGAAACAAAGTGTCTATCACAGAAACACCTCTCTGTTTAAGAACTAAGAGTACAAACACTGTACCAAGTAGTGACTTAAAATCTAGATGGAAAAAATGGACCATGAGACAGGAGATCGTAGCGCAGAAAAAGGCTACTGTGGACAGCTGGACATCTGTACCAGATCCACAAACTAAGTTCTGCAACGCCAAGTTGGAGCAATCAGAATGACTGATTTCCTCTCTAGCCTGATCCTGGCAATTAACCCTGGCAAAATAACCATGGGAGGAAAGATACAAGTCAGATGAAAGAACCAAGAAACTGCTAGAACATCCACAAACTATGCCTAAAGATCCATGGACCTTGCAAAATATATATGAAGTTTATTGTTGACAGAAAAGCCATCAGATCTATCTCTGGAAGACCAAAGCGATCCACAAACTGATTGAAAACATCTAGATGAAGAAATCTCTCCCCTGGATGCAGAGATTGACGGTTGAGAAAATCTGCTTCACAATTGCTCACCTCTAGAATATGAACTACAGAGATGAATTGTTCTATCCCAAGACAAGATACAAGACACTTCCCTCATTGCCAGGGAACCGAGTTCCCCTCCCTGATGATTGACATATGCCACTGCTGTGATATTGTCTGAATGAAAACAAAGATGAGCCTCCTTCCAGTAAAGGCCTGAAAATTGCATTGAGTTCTATAACATTTATTGGTAACCTCAAACCCCAAGAAAAAAAATTCCTGTGCCTTCTGAGACCCCAGAATCCAGCCCAATCTAAAAGACTTGCATCTGTTGTAATCACAGTCCAAATAAAACAAATAAAGGAAGTTCATTGAATGATGGGCTGATGAGCCATCCAAGAGACTGCCTTGCTTTGAAAACCAAACAAATCTTCTAAAAAAAACTGAGTATGATCCTGGCACCATTGACAAAGCATACAAAGCTGGGGAGGCCTAATGGGAAAGCAAACAAACGGAATAGCATCCGATGCTGCTATCATTAAGCCTAACACCTCTATACAAAGAGCTACCGACAGACAAAGAAGAGACTAAAGATTAGAACAAGCTGAAATTAGCTTCAATCGCCTTTGATCTGTTAGAGAAAATCTCATGGAGAGACCTAAAAAGGTGACTCTGGTCTGGGGAACAAAAAAACCAAGAACAGTATGATGAAGTGAGATACTGCTAAACGTTAAGACATTGCTTGAACCAAGATATTGTCAAGTAAGGAACTACTGAAACACCCTGGGCTCTTATCACAGATAAAATAATTCCCAGATCCTATGAAAAAATTGTGGGAGCAGTATCCAAACCAAATTGATGTGTAACAAGCTAAAAGTGTCTTGGAAGGCAAATCTTAGAAACTGATGAGAATCCTTTCTAAAAGGAACATGCAGGTAAGCATCCTAAAAATCTATTGTCAACCTAAAATGCCCTTGCATTTTAATGAAGGAACCCTGAGACATTTCTTCAGGGTTTTTAAAGCTAGAACCGGTCTGAAGGTCCCTTCTTTCTTTGGAACAATGGAGATTAGACGAAAATCCCAAACGCTGTTCCATAATAGGAACTGGGAAAATACTCCCATAAAACAGATCTAAGACAGACAGAAAGATCTTTGCCTACAACGGATTCTTTGGAGCATGAAAAAACAAAACAAAAAAAAACTTCCTCATGGAGGCATCCACCTGAAACCCATTCTGTATCCCTGAGAAACGTAGCAACCTGAAACAAAGACTCCTGGAAAGGTGTAATCTGCCTCTACCAGAGACTCTGGATCAGTGGCCACACCTTCATGTTAATTTAGAAGAGGAAGTAGGTTTCTAGGATTGCTTAGCTCTGTTCAAATTTAAACTAGGCTTCCAGACAAAATGGGAAGAACCCTGTTTTTGAGAGGAAAAAGATTTTAGGTTCCAAGACTGATGAAAGCAATGAAAACGATTACAACCCTAGAAGTCACCCCTAGACTTCTTGTCTTAAAGGGACAGTCAACACCAGAATTTTTGTTGTTTAAACAGATAGATAATCCCTTTATTACCCAGTTTTGCATAAACAAAACAGTTATAATAATGCACATTTTACCTCTCTAATTATCTTGTATCTAAGCCTCTGCAGACAGCCCCCTTATTTAAATTCTTTTGACAGACATGCATTTTAGCCAATCAGTGCTGACTCCTAGATAACTTCACATGCGTTAGCTCCATGTTATCTATATGACATAGATGACTAATGCCCTCTAGTGGTGAAAAACTGTCAAAATTAATTCAGATTAGAGGCGACCTTCAAGACTAAGAAATTTGCATAGGAGCCTCCTAGGTTTAGCTTTCAACTAAGAATACCAAGAGAACAAAGCACAATTGGTGCTAAAAGTAAATTGGAAAGTTGTTTAAAATCACATGGCCTATTTGAAACATGAAAGTTTATTTTGGACTTGACTGTCCTTTAACTCCAATCACAGTAGACATAATAGAGTCTAAGCCACACTAAAATACATTTCCCATAAAAAGGAAGGGCTAATAGCATAGATTTAGAAACCATGTCAGCTGACCACTTTTTTCAACCATAAGGACCTCCTAATGAGAACTGCTAATGTTATATTCTTGGCATTAATCCTTATATTGTCAATAGTAGCTTTACAAATGAAAGCATTAGCTGACTTCAAAAAATCCAAAAGGTCCTAAAATGTCATCAGAAAACTGCTATTATGATGACGAAAGTAAATTGGAAAGTTGTTTAAAATTGCATACTCTATCTGAATCATGAAAGCTTAATTTTGATTAGACTGTCCCTTCAAGGAAGAATTAAAAGAACTACCCGGCCTAAACCACAGAGACTAGCTCAGAGATAGCATCAGGGATTAGAAGAATCTCTGAGGATTTAGCAGCAGATTTAAAAATCAAATCCAATTGATTGATTAACAGACTTGTCCTCAGATACTTTAGGATTATGAAGCCCTAAAGTACACATCTCTTAGAAGAGAACAAAGATGTTCAAGTTTAAATAAAAAAGAAGATAAATCCGTATCCTAATCAGAGACTGACTCATGATCATCAGATAATTCACCTTCTGAAGACAAACAACAGAATCAGGATCTTAAACAGACATATAGCTAGTGGAAGGATAATAAGAGAAAAAAAAAACTTGTACACTTACTTGAAATAGGCAAAGCCACCAACATTTTGGCCACAGTAGAGAGTACAAAATCTTTAAATCCGGGAACAAAATCTGAATAACTCCCCTGTGTATGGTACAAAAAAGGAGGAGAGATACCTTTAGAAGCAAGAGTAGCATTAGTCAGATTAGAATGTATTAAATGATCCAACCAGATTTGCAGAAGTGAACAGGTGGCATAACATCAGCAAACTTGCAATAAATATACTTAATATTAGTAGAAAAGTGTTCAATGGATCTGGCTTTTAAAAAAGCCCATTAACAGTATTGTGGACAGAGACAGAATGCTCCATAACGGCAGATAAGAAAATAAAGTAGTAAATCAAAGCATAGAACCGTAAACCCCTTATAAATAACTCTTAGAAGAGATGGAAATCTTACCCCCTTATCAGTAACAGGGAGGCACGCTATCAAAACCAAAAAGCAGCGGGGAGCGCTAACCCAACGTTTGCTATCCCTGGCCGATGCATGCAAAACATTGCCCTCACAATCTGACAGATTTGGAGTGTTTTTGCAAAGAAAAGTGGGCAAATCTTGCCAAGTCAAGATGTGCCATGCTGATAGACTCATACCCAAAAAGACTCAGTGCTGTAATAAAATCAAAAGGTGCTCCAACAAAGTATTAGTTTAAGGGTGTGCACACTTATGCAACTATATTTTATTTTTACTTCCCTTCACCTAAAAGATTTAAGTTTGTTTTTTAATTGAGTTGTGTAGTTTATAGGTCACAATAAAGGTGGAAAGAGTTCTGAAATGATTTATCTTTGTCTATTTTTTTTAGATCACAGAAACATGGCATTTTAACAGGGGTGTGTAGACTTTTTATATCCACTGTATATATCTGACAAAAGTGAGTAACACCCCTCACATTATTGTAAATATTTTATTATATCTTTTTATGTGACAACACTGAAGAAATGACACTTTGCTAAATTTGCTGTCCCCTCAAAATAACTCACACAGCCATTAAAGGAACACTGAACCCAATTTCTTTCTTCTGTGATTGAGATAGAGCATGCAATTTTGAGCAACTTTCTAATTTACTCCCATTATCAAATGTTCTTCATTCTCTTGGTATCTTTATTTGAAAAGCAAGAAATGTAAGTTTAAATGCCGGCGCATTTTTGGTGAACAACCTGGGTTGTTCTTGTTGATTGGTGGATAAATGCACCCACCAATAAACAAGTGCTGTCCAGTGACTGAACCAAAAAGTGGCTGGCTCCTTAGCTTAGACGCCTTTTTTCAAATAAAGATAGTAAGAGAATGAAGAAAACAGAATTTATGTTTACCTGATAAATTTCTTTCTCCAACGGTGTGTCCGGTCCACGGCGTCATCCTTACTTGTGGGATATTCTCTTCCCCAACAGGAAATGGCAAAGAGCCCAGCAAAGCTGGTCACATGATCCCTCCTAGGCTCCGCCTACCCCAGTCATTCGACCGACGTTAAGGAGGAATATTTGCATAGGAGAAACCATATGGTACCGTGGTGACTGTAGTTAAAGAAAATAAAATATCAGACCTGATTAAAAAAACCAGGGCGGGCCGTGGACCGGACACACCGTTGGAGAAAGAAATTTATCAGGTAAACATAAATTCTGTTTTCTCCAACATAGGTGTGTCCGGTCCACGGCGTCATCCTTACTTGTGGGAACCAATACCAAAGCTTTAGGACACGGATGAAGGGAGGGAGCAAATCAGGTCACCTAAATGGAAGGCACCACGGCTTGCAAAACCTTTCTCCCAAAAATAGCCTCAGAAGAAGCAAAAGTATCAAACTTGTAAAATTTGGTAAAAGTGTGCAGTGAAGACCAAGTCGCTGCCCTACATATCTGATCAACAGAAGCCTCGTTCTTGAAGGCCCATGTGGAAGCCACAGCCCTAGTGGAATGAGCTGTGATTCTTTCGGGAGGCTGCCGTCCGGCAGTCTCGTAAGCCAATCTGATGATGCTTTTAATCCAAAAAGAGAGAGAGGTAGAAGTTGCTTTTTGACCTCTCCTTTTACCTGAATAAACAACAAACAAGGAAGATGTTTGTCTAAAATCCTTTGTAGCATCTAAATAGAATTTTAGAGCGCGAACAACATCCAAATTGTGCAACAAACGTTCCTTCTTTGAAACTGGTTTTGGACACAGAGAAGGTACGATAATCTCCTGGTTAATGTTTTTGTTAGAAACAACTTATGGAAGAAAACCAGGTTTAGTACGTAAAACCACCTTATCTGCATGGAACACCAGATAAGGAGGAGAACACTGCAGAGCAGATAATTCTGAGACTCTTCTAGCAGAAGAAATCGCAACTAAAAACAAAACTTTCCAAGATAATAACTTAATATCAACGGAATGTAAGGGTTCAAACGGAACCCCCTGAAGAACTGAAAGAACTAAATTGAGACTCCAAGGAGGAGTCAAAGGTTTGTAAACAGGCTTGATTCTAACCAGAGCCTGAACAAAGGCTTGAACATCTGGCACAGCTGCCAGCTTTTTGTGAAGTAATACCGACAAGGCAGAAATCTGTCCCTTCAGGGAACTTGCAGATAATCCTTTTTCCAATCCTTCTTGAAGGAAGGATAGAATCCTAGGAATCTTAACCTTGTCCCAAGGGAATCCTTTAGATTCACACCAACAGATATATTTTTTCCAAATTTTGTGGTAAATCTTTCTAGTCACAGGCTTTCTGGCCTGAACAAGAGTATCGATCACAGAATCTGAGAATCCTCGCTTCGATAAAATCAAGCGTTCAATCTCCAAGCAGTCAGCTGGAGTGAAACCAGATTCGGATGTTCGAACGGACCCTGAACAAGAAGGTCTCGTCTCAAAGGTAGCTTCCAAGGTGGAGCCGATGACATATTCACCAGATCTGCATACCAAGTCCTGCGTGGCCACGCAGGAGCTATCAAGATCACCGACGCCCTCTCCTGCTTGATCCTGGCTATCAGCCTGGGGATGAGAGGAAATGGCGGGAACACATAAGCTAGTTTGAAGGTCCAAGGTGCTACTAGTGCATCCACTAGAGCCGCCTTGGGATCCCTGGATCTGGCCCCGTAGCAAGGAACTTTGAAGTTCTGACGAGAGGCCATCAGATCCATGTCTGGAATGCCCCACAGGTGAGTGACTTGGGCAAAGATTTCCGGATGGAGTTCCCACTCCCCCGGATGCAATGTCTGACGACTCAGAAAATCCGCTTCCCAATTTTCCACTCCTGGGATGTGGATAGCAGACAGGTGGCAGGAGTGAGACTCCGCCCAAAGAATAATTTTGGTTACTTCTTCCATCGCTAGGGAACTCCTTGTTCCCCCCTGATGGTTGATGTACGCAACAGTCGTCATGTTGTCTGATTGAAACCGTATGAACCTGGTCCTCGCAAGCTGGGGCCAGGCCTGGAGCGCATTGAATATCGCTCTCAGTTCCAGAATATTTATCGGTAGAAGAGATTCTTCCCGAGACCAAAGACCCTGAGCTTTCAGGGATCCCCAGACCGCGCCCCAGCCTATCAGACTGGCGTCGGTCGTGACAATGACCCACTCTGGTCTGTGGAACATCATCCCTTGAGACAGATTGTCCAGGGACAGCCACCAACGGAGTGAGTCTCTGGTCCTCTGATTTACTTGTATCTTCGGAGACAAGTCTATAGTCCCCATTCCACTGACTGAGCATGCACAGTTGTAATGGTCTTAGATGAATGCGCGCAAAAGGAACTATGTCCATCGCCGCCACCATCAACCCGATCACTTCCATGCACTGAGCTATGGAAGGAAGAGGAACGGAATGAAGTATCCGACAAGAGTCCAGAAGCTTTGTTTTTCTGGCCTCTGTTAGAAAGATCCTCATTTCTAAGGAGTCTATAATTGTTCCCAAGAAGGGAACCCTTGTTGACGGGGATAGAGAACTCTTTTCCACGTTCACTTTCCAGCCGTGAGATCTGAGAAAGGCCAGGACAATGTCCGTGTGAGCCTTTGCTTGAGGAAGGGAGGACGCTTGAATCAGAATGTCGTCCAGGTAAGGTACTACTGCAATGCCCCTTGGTCTTAGCACCGCTAGAAGGGACCCTAGTACCCTTGTGAAAATCCTTGGAGCAGTGGCTAATCCGAAAGGAAGCGCCACGAACTGGTAATGTTTGTCCAGGAATGCAAACCTTAGGAACCGATGATGTTCCTTGTGGATAGGAATATGTAGATACGCATCCTTTAAATCCACCGTGGTCATAAATTGACCTTCCTGGATGGAAGGAAGGATAGTTCGAATGGTTTCCATCTTGAACGATGGGACCTTGAGAAATTTGTTTAAGATCTTGAGATCTAGGATTGGTCTGAACGTTCCCTCTTTTTTGGGAACTATGAACAGATTGGAGTAGAACCCCATCCCTTGTTCTCTTAATGGAACAGGATGAATCACTCCCATTTTTAACAGGTCTTCTACACAATGTAAGAACGCCTGTCTTTTTATGTGGTCTGAAGACAACTGCGACTTGTGGAACCTCCCCCTTGGGGGAAGTCCCTTGAATTCCAGAAGATAACCCTGGGAGACTATTTCTAGCGCCCAAGGATCCAGAACATCTCTTGCCCAAGCCTGAGCGAAGAGAGAGAGTCTGCCCCCCACCAGATCCGGTCCCGGATCGGGGGCCAATATTTCATGCTGTCTTGGTAGCAGTGGCAGGTTTCTTGGCCTGCTTTCCCTTGTTCCAGCCTTGCATTGGTCTCCAAGCTGGCTTGGCCTGAGAAGTATTACCCTCTTGCTTAGAGGACGTAGCACCTTGGGCTGGTCCGTTTTTACGAAAGGGACGAAAATTAGGTCTATTTTTTGCCTTGAAGGGCCGATCCTGAGGAAGGGCGTGGCCCTTACCCCCAGTGATATCAGAGATAATCTCTTTCAAGTCAGGACCAAACAGCGTTTTCCCCTTGAAAGGAATGTTTAGTAGCTTGTTCTTGGAAGACGCATCAGCCGACCAAGATTTCAACCAAAGCGCTCTGCGCGCCACAATAGCAAACCCAGAGTTCTTAGCCGCTAACTTAGCCAATTGCAAAGAGGCGTCTAGAGTGAAAGAATTAGCCAATTTGAGAGCATTGATTCTGTCCATAATCTCCTCATAAGGAGGAGAGTCACTATCGAGCACCTTAAGCAGTTCATCAAACCAGAAATATGCGGCTGTAGTGACAGGGACAATGCATGAAATGGGTTGTAGAAGGTAACCCTGCTGAACAAACATCTTTTTAAGCAAACCTTCTAATTTTTTATCCATAGGATCTTTGAAAGCACAACTATCCTCTATGGGAATAGTGGTGCGTTTGTTTAAAGTAGAAACCGCTCCCTCGACCTTGGGGACTGACTGCCATAAGTCCTTTCTGGGGTCGACCATAGGAAACAATTTTTTAAATATGGGGGGAGGGACGAAAGGAATACCGGGCCTTTCCCATTCTTTATTAACAATGTCCGCCACCCGCTTGGGTATAGGAAAAGCTTCTGGGAGCCCCGGCACCTCTAGGAACTTGTCCATTTTACATAGTTTCTCTGGGATGACTAAATTTTCACAATCATCCAGAGTGGATAATACCTCCTTAAGCAAAATGCGGAGATGTTCCAATTTAAATTTAAATGTAATCACATCAGATTCAGCCTGCTGAGAAATGTTCCCTAAATCAGTAATTTCTCCCTCAGACAAAACCTCCCTGGCCCCCTCAGATTGGGTTAGGGGCCCTTCAGAGATATTAATATCAGCGTCGTCATGCTCTTCAGTAACTAAAACAGAGCAGCCACGCTTACGCTGACAAGGGTTCATTTTGGCTAAAATGTTTTTGACAGAATTATCCATTACAGCCGTTAATTGTTGCATAGTAAGGAGTATTGGCGCGCTAGATGTACTAGGGGCCTCCTGAGTGGGCAAGACTCGTGTAGACGAAGGAGGGAATGATGCAGTACCATGCTTACTCCCCTCACTTGAGGAATCATCTTGGGCATCATTGTCATTATCACATAAATCACATTTATTTAAATGAATAGGAATTCTGGCTTCCCCACATTCAGAACACAGTCTATCTGGTAGTTCAGACATGTTAAACAGGCATAAACTTGATCAGAAAGTACAAAAAACGTTTTAAAATAAAACCGTTACTGTCACTTTAAATTTTAAACTGAACACACTTTATTACTGCAATTGCGAAAAAACATGAAGGAATTGTTCAATATTCACCAAATTTTCACCACAGCGTCTTAAAGCCTTGAAAATATTGCACACCAATTTTGGAAGCTTTAACCCTTAAAATAACGGAACCGGAGCCGTTTTAAGCTTTAAACCCCTTTACAGTCCCTGGTATCTACTTTGCTGAGACCCAACCAAACCCAAAGGGGAATACGATACCAAATGACGCCTTCAGAAGTCTTTTATAAGTATCAGAGCTCCTCTCACATGCGACTGCATGCCATGCCTCTCAAAAACAAGTGCGCAACACCGGCGCGAAAATGAGACTCTGCCTATGCTTTGGGAAAGCCCCTAAAGAATAAGGAGTCTAAAACAGTGCCTGCCGATATTATTAAATCAAAATACCCAGAATAAATGATTCCTCAAGGCTAAATAAGTGTTAATATCAATCGATTTAGCCCAAAAAAAGTCTACAGTTTAAATAAGCCCTTGTGAAGCCCTTATTTACAATCGTAATAAACATGGCTTACCGGATCCCATAGGGAAAATGACAGCTTCCAGCATTACATCGTCTTGTTAGAATGTGTCATACCTCAAGCAGCAAGAGACTGCAAACTGTTCCCCCAACTGAAGTTAATTGCTCTCAACAGTCCTGTGTGGAACAGCCATGGATTTTAGTTACGGTTGCTAAAATCATTTTCCTCATACAAACAGAATTCTTCATCTCTTTTCTGTTTCTGAGTAAATAGTACGTACCAGCACTATTTGAAAATAACAAACTCTTGATTGAATAATGAAAAACTACAGTTAAACACTAAAAAACTCTAAGCCATCTCCGTGGAGATGTTGCCTGTACAACGGCAAAGAGAATGACTGGGGTAGGCGGAGCCTAGGAGGGATCATGTGACCAGCTTTGCTGGGCTCTTTGCCATTTCCTGTTGGGGAAGAGAATATCCCACAAGTAAGGATGACGCCGTGGACCGGACACACCTATGTTGGAGAAAAATTGATAATAGGAGTAAATTTGAAAGATGCTTAAAATTGCATGCTCTGTCTGAATCACGAAAGAACAATTTTGGGTTCAGTGCTAACGGTTTAGAGTCTCTCCTTCTGATCAATATTCTGGAACTTTGAGCTATCTACAATGCTCTGAAGGCGTGTCCTCTACTGGGGTCGTTCAACTTAATCAGGTTCCAGACGGACAACATTACCTCGGTGGCTTACATCAACCATCAGGGGGGGACGAGAAGCTCCCTAGCAATGAGGGAGGTTTCGCGGATATTGGAATGAGCAGAGTCCCACTGCTGCTCGCTCTCAGCAGGCAATCCTTCCATGGGGGGGAATGGTCTCTCCATCCTGAGGTGTTTGCGGAGGCTTGCCTCCGATGGGGGACACCAGAGATCAATCTCATGGCGTCCAGACTCAGTTGCCTAAAAATATCAATTATGCTTATCTGATAATTTCATTTGCATCGTGGGGAGGAGAGTCCACGGCTTCATTCCTTACTTGTGGGAATTAAGAACCTGGCCACCAGGAGGAGGCAAAGACACCACAGCCAAAGGCTTAAATACCTCCCCCACTTCCCTCATCCCCCAGTCATTCCGCCGAGGGAACAAGGAACAGTAGGAGAAATATCAGGGTATAAATGGTGCCAGAAGAATAGTAATTTTAGGTCCGTCCACCAGAGCAACGGGTGGGAGCCATGGACTCTCCTCCCCACGATTGAAATGAAATTATCAGGTAAGCATAATTTATATTTTCCATCTAAAGGGGAGTAGAGTCCACAGCTTAATTTATTACTTGTGGGAACAAATACCCAAGCACTGAATGAAAAAAAACGGGAGGGCAAGAAGGTAGACCCTAATTTGAGGGCACCACAGCCTGTAAAACCTCTCTCCCAAAAACTGCTTCCGCGGAAGCAAAAACGTAAAATTTGTAAATGAGCTGTGATCTGTGATCCTCTGAGGAGGCTAATGACTCGTAGGCCAAGCGAATCATGCTCCTCAACCAAAAGGACAAAGAAGTTGAAGAGGCCTTCTGCCCCTTGTGCTTCCCTGAATACACCACAAAAAGAGATGTAGACTGTCTGAAATCCTTCGTAGCCTGAAGATAAAACTTCAAAGCACGAACAAGATCCAAATTATAAAGTAACCTCTCCTTAGGAGAAGAAGGGTTAAGACACAAAGAAGGAACAACTATTTCCTGATTGATGTTACGGGTAGACACAACCTTAGGAAGAAATCCCAAACCAGTGCGCAGAACAGCCTTATCAAAATAAAAAAAACAGATAAGGAGGCTCATATTGCAAGGCTGCCAACTCAGATGCTCTGCGTGCCGATGCAATAGCCAACAAAAACAGAACCTTCCAAGAAAGTAACTTAATGTCAAGAAAGTGCATAGGTTGAAACGGAACCCTCTGCAACACCTTCAGAACCAAGTTCAAACTCCAGGGAGGAGCGGACTATCTGAAAACAGACCTGATACTAGACAAAGCCTGGATATCAGGAAGCTCAGCGAGCCTCTTGTGCAACAGAACAGATAAAGCCGAAATCTGTTCCTTCAAGGAACTGGCGGCAAGCCCCTTCTCCAGTCCATCCTGGAGAAAGGACAGAATCCTGGATACCTTAACCTTGTGCCAAGGATATCCATGCTTCTCATACCAGGACAAGTAAGTTCTCCACACCTTATGATAGATGCGACGAGTGACTGACTTCCTGGCCTGAACGAGAGTATCAATCACTCGCTCAGAAAACCCTCTCTTGGCCAAGACTAAGCGTTCAATCTCCACGCAGTCAGCCTCAGAGAATCTAGATTTTGATGTTGAAAGGGACCCTGTACCAACAGATCCCTAAGACAGGGTAACCTCCATGGAGGAGACAAATGACATCCCCAACAGATCCGCAAACCAGGTCCTCTGTGGCCACGGCGGAGCAATCAGAATAGCTGAAGCTTGCTCCAGCTTGATGCGGGCCACTACACGAGGTAGAAGTGGCCACGGTGGAAAAACGTAAACTAGGTTGAACCCCCAATGAACTGCTAAGGCATCTGTCAGCTCTGCCTGAGGATCCCTGGATTGTGACCCGTATCTGGGTAGCTTGCAATTGAGTCTGGACGCCATGAGATCGATCTCTGGTGTCCCCCATCGGAGGCAAGCCTCCGCAAACACCTCAGGGTGGAGAGACCATTCCCCCGGATGGAAGGATTGCCTGCTGAGAGCGAGCAGCCGTGGGACTCTGCTCATTCCAATATCAGCAAAACCTCCCTCATTGCTAGGGAGCTTCTCGTCCCCCCTGATGGTTGATGTAAGCCACCGAGGTAATGTTGTCCGCCTGGAACCTGATTAAGTTGAACGACCCCAGTAGAGGCCATGCCTTCAGAGCATTGTAGATAGCTCAAAGTTCCAGAATATTGATCGGAAGGAGAGACTCTTCTTGAGACCAACTTCCTTGTGCACCCCACCCTGCTAGACTCGCGCCTGTGGTCACAATCTCCCAGGACGGTCTCAGGAAGGATGTCCCCTGGGACTGTCGTTGCGGACGGATGCACCAAGAAAGGGAATCCCTCGTCCGAACATCCAGAGAAATCTGTTGAGATAGGTCTGAATGGTCACCGTTCCACTGTCTTAACATGCACAGCTGAAGAGGTCTGATATGGAACCTGGCAAATGGAATGACATTGATGCTGGACACCATAAGCCCAATCACCTCGATACTCGGAGCCACCGAGGGACTGGAAGAGGACTGAAGGGCAAGACAGGTCGCTGATCTGTGAGAAATATCTTCATTGATATAAAATCTATTATTATTCCCAAACACTCCACCCTGTTGCTGGGAATCAGGGAGCTCTTTCCTGAGTTTATCTTCCAACCGTTAGATTGGAGTAACAAAAAAAGGGCCCTGGAGTGATCCTCTGCGAGACTGAACGACGGCGCCTAGACTAGGTTGTTGTCCAGATAAGGCGCCACAGCAATGCGTCTGGATCTGGCCACTGCAAGTAGTGCCCCAGAACCTTCGTAAAGACTCTCGGGGCCGTCACTAGACCAAAGGGAAGGGCCACAAACTGGAAATGTTGGTCCAGAAACGCAAATCTCAGGAACCTGAAGTGATCCCTGTGGATCGGCACATGAAGGTAGACATCCTTCAAGTCTATTGTCATCATGAACTGACTCTCTTGAACTATGGGCAGAATCGATCTGATAGTTTCCATTTTGAACAATGGAACAGCCAGAAACTTGTTTAAACATTTTAGGTCTAGAATCGGGTGAAACATGCCCTCCTTCTTTGGGACCACAAAAAGGTTTGAATAGTACCCTAGACCCCTTTCTGCTGGGGGTACTGGTACAATAACTCAGAGAGAAGAGAGATCCCTCACACAGTCTAGAAAGGCTTCTCTCTTTTCTGGTCTGGAAGACAGATTTGAAAGGAGGAATCTGCCCCTGGGCGGATGAGATCTGAACCCTATTCTGTATCACTGGGCGACAACCTCCAGAACCCACGGGTCCTGAACATCCTGTAACCAGGCCTCTGAGAAGAGAGATAAATAATCTGCCCCCTACTTGGCCCGGAGACCGGTTGGGGGCCGCCTCTTCATACCGACTTTGTTTCGGCAGGCTTCTTGTTCTGCTTAGACTTATTCCAAGACTGAGCTGGTTTCCAAGTACCCTTGGACTGATCCACTTTCGCGGTGGCTGCTGGCATTGGGCCTTATCCGCAAGAAAGGGACGAAAACATAATTTATGTAAGAACTTACCTGATAAATTAATTTCTTTCATATTAGCAAGAGTCCATGAGCTAGTGACGTATGGGATACACATTCCTACCAGGAGGGGCAACGTTTCCCAAACCTCAAAATGCCTATAAATACACCCCTCACCACACCCACAATTCAGTTTAACGAATAGCCAAGAAGTGGGGTGATAAAAAAGTGCGAAAGCATATAAAATAAGGAATTGGAATAATTGTGCTTTATACAAAATCATAACCACCACAAAAAAAAGGGCGGGCCTCATGGACTCTTGCTAATATGAAAGAAATGAATTTATCAGGTAAGTTCTTACATAAATTATGTTTTCTTTCATGTAATTAGCAAGAGTCCATGAGCTAGTGACGTATGGGATAATGACTACCCAAGATGTGGATCTTTCCACACAAGAGTCACTAGAGAGGGAGGGATAAAATAAAGACAGCCAATTCCTGCTGAAAATAATCCACACCCAAAATAAAGTTTAACGAAAAACATAAGCAGAAGATTCAAACTGAAACCGCTGCCTGAAGTACTTTTCTACCAAAAACTGCTTCAGAAGAAGAAAATACATCAAAATGGTAGAATTTAGTAAAAGTATGCAAAGAGGACCAAGTTGCTGCTTTGCAAATCTGATCAACCGAAGCTTCATTCCTAAACGCCCAGGAAGTAGAAACTGACCTAGTAGAATGAGCTGTAATTCTCTGAGGCGGAGTTTTACCCGACTCAACATAGGCAAGATGAATTAAAGATTTCAACCAAGATGCCAAAGAAATGGCAGAAGCTTTCTGGCCTTTTCTAGAACCGGAAAAGATAACAAATAGACTAGAAGTCTTTCTGAAAGATTTAGTAGCTTCAGCATAATATTTCAAAGCTCTAACAACATCCAAAGAATGCAACGATTTCTCCTTAGAATTCTTAGGATTAGGACATAATGAAGGAACCACAATTTCTCTACTAATGTTGTTGGAATTCACAACTTTAGGTAAAAATTCAAAAGAAGTTCGCAACACCGCCTTATCCTGATGAAAAATCAGAAAAGGAGACTCACAAGAAAGAGCAGATAATTCAGAAACTCTTCTGGCAGAAGAGATGGCCAAAAGGAACAAAACTTTCCAAGAAAGTAATTTAATGTCCAATGAATGCATAGGTTCAAACGGAGGAGCTTGAAGAGCCCCCAGAACCAAATTCAAACTCCAAGGAGGAGAAATTGACTTAATGACAGGTTTTATACGAACCAAAGCTTGTACAAAACAATGAATATCAGGAAGAATAGCAATCTTTCTGTGAAAAAGAACAGAAAGAGCAGAGATTTGTCCTTTCAAGGAACTTGCGGACAAACCTTTATCTAAACCATCCTGAAGAAACTGTAAAATTCTCGGAATTCTAAAAGAATGCCAAGAAAAATGATGAGAAATACACCAAGAAATATAAGTCTTCCAGACTCTATAATATATCTCTCTAGATACAGATTTACGAGCCTGTAACATAGTATTAATCACAGCGTCAGAGAAACCTCTTTGACGAAGAATCAAGCGTTCAATCTCCATACCTTTAAATTTAAGGATTTCAGATCCTGATGGAAAAAAGGACCTTGTGACAGAAGGTCTGGTCTTAACGGAAGAGTCCACGGTTGGCAAGAGGCCATCCGGACAAGATCCGCATACCAAAACCTGTGAGGCCATGCCGGAGCTACCAGCAGAACAAACGAGCATTCCTTCAGAATCTTGGAGATTACTCTTGGAAGAAGAAAAAATGAATAAATCAAATGCATTATCCCAAATATGAAACTGACTGTCTGAAAAATAAGGAAAGTTGAACATTCTGAGTCAAGGCAAATAAATGTTTGAATACATATATTTAGAACTTTAGAAACAAAGTGCCCAACCATAGCTTAGAGTGTCACAGAAAATAAGATTTACTTACCCCAGGACACTCATCTACATGTTTGTAGAAAGCCAAACCAGTACTGAAACGAGAATCAGCAGAGGTAATGGTATATATAAGAGTATATCGTCGATCTGAAAAGGGAGGTAAGAGATGAATCTCTACGACCGATAACAGAGAACCTATGAAATAGACCCCGTAGAAGGAGATCACTGCATTCAAATAGGCAATACTCTCCTCACATCCCTCTGACATTCACTGCACGCTGAGAGGAAAACCGGGCTCCAACTTGCTGCGGAGCGCATATCAACGTAGAATCTAGCACAAACTTACTTCACCACCTCCATCGGAGGCAAAGTTTGTAAAACTGAATTGTGGGTGTGGTGAGGGGTGTATTTATAGGCATTTTGAGGTTTGGGAAACTTTGCCCCTCCTGGTAGGAATGTGTATCCCATACGTCACTAGCTCATGGACTCTTGCTAATTACATGAAAGAAAAGTAGATCCCTTAGGCTTAACCTTTTTATCCTGCGGTAGGAAATCGCCCTTACCTCCCGTAACCGTGGATATGATCAAGTCCAATCCTGGACCGAACAGGATCTTTCTCTGAAAGGGAAGGGATAGAAGTCTAGACTTAGAGGTCATGTCCGCAGACCAAGATTTTAGCCAAAGAGCCCCGCGGGCTAATACGGAAAAACCTGACACCTTTGCGTTCAGGCGAATAATTTGCATATTGGTATCACAAATAAAAGAATTAGCAACCCTCAAGGCCTTAATTCTCTCCTGTATCTTTCTTAACATGTTCTCCAACTTTTTATCCATGGGCTCTTTGAACGATCAACTATCCTCAAGAAGATTCGTTGTCCACTTTGCGAGCATAGAGATAGCACTATCCACCTTAGGGACAGTCCCCCATAACTCGAGCTGAGAGTCCGGGACGGGGGAACAGCTTCTTAAAGGAAGAAGGGGAAAAAGAAGAACCTAATCTCTCCCATTCATTATTAATAATGTTAGCCACCCTAACAGGAACCGGAAAGGTCTGAGGTAACACCCTGTCCTCATACACTTCATCAAGCTTAGGAATCTAAGGTTCCTCCGGTAGTTTTGGTTCCAGAACCTCGAGTGTAGCAAGCACCTGCTTCAGCAAAAAGCGCAAATTTTACATCCTAAACCTAAAGTCCGGCTCCTCTGCAGAGGGAGCTTTAGATGACATGGACTCCGAAGGAACGTCCTCGTCAGCAGATAATCTTTCCGAGATATCCATTGGAGTATAAGACCCCTGGGCCGGATCGCCATATTTTACCTTACCTTTGCCCTTTGCAGAACGTGATAAGGCACCTATCACCTTAGAGACCGTCGTTTGCAGTTGATCTGCAAAATCTGGCGGCCAACGGATCTCTCCCGTAGGAGAAATAGACATGCCCTGGGGTGCTGCATGTGTACTCTGAGATGTATGTAGGGAACGCACCTCACGTGACGGGGTGCCCTCAGAGGTGGACGGCTCAGTAGTACTAGACATCCTTTTCGTTCGAAATGTCATAACTTTATCAAGGCATGTGGAACATAGTTGAGCAGGCGGATCTACCAGAACCTCCTCGCAATAAACACAGGTACTAGACTTAGTTAAAGAGGGAGTACCCTATAACGCATCAGAGTCCTCCATAGCTTGCTGCCTTAGTACGGACTAGTTATAATCTAATAAAAATGGCACCTTTATAACCTCCAATGGCCGGGGTACTCACCACCTCCTATGACCCAGACCACAGAAATCATAAAGCCTCCTGCGCCGCCAGTCAAGCAAGGAAATCCATAGGCCCCACCCGACAGAAGGAATGCCTTGCAGGACCGCCCCTACACAAGGGAGAAAAACTGCCACGCAAATACTCCCGGAAATGAAACCAAAGTCCACCTATTGCCAGAGCCACATGTCACACATATCGCAGCAATGACACAACAAACAATATTATGCACAACCCCCCCCCCTGTTCAATAATCCCCCTACCAGTGATATTAACCCTTGATTCTATAAAGACAAAAGTTATCACACTGTGACCCTGTCTTCTGCGTTATCATTATGTGTATAAAAAAAATGAAACAATCTTACCAGAATCTACGCCGTGGAACAGGAACACGGCTTCTCAAGTGTGACAGTGTAGTAGTATCGTGTTCTTAATTCCCACAAGTAATGAATGAAGCCATGGACTCTCCTCCCCTTTAGATGGAAACTGCATGCTCTTATCTGAATCATGAAAGATACAATTTGGGTTCAGTGTCCCTTTAACCCTGAAGGGTGAGAAAGAGGCACAATGTATCACTGATTTACCATTAAAATGTAAACCATAAATTAACAAAAGCTACTGTTTAATAAGCGCTGAAAAGAACTATAAAAACACTTACATACCATAACACAGCACAAAAAGAGTTAAATAAAAATAGTACCCCAAATCTGAAGCCAAGTTCTGCCTACAGCAGCACAGGAACAGGGAAGGATTAGAACACAGAAAAGGTGCACTAAAACCCAATAACCCTTCTCGTGCCTGCACTACCGGTGAGAGCTAAAACCCAAAGGTAACAAACACTAATTTAGCGCAGGTGAAATAAAAGATACTGTGCTGCGTAGCTCAGAAGCCATTTTTGAGCGTGCTAAGTTGACCGATCCAAATTTAAAGCATCAATAACCTCAATTTTTTTTAAGTGCCTAAAAAACTGCTAGTATAAGGTATATGGTGTATAATACATGTCCCCAGACTATATGAATCACGTTTACATGTTCAAACTAATAGCCAGTGGGCTTGTGAGGTGCAGGTACTTACCACTCAGCACCTCTGTCCACTGGGCTTACCTCAGCTGCAGCAACTTGTTTCCAGAAGATGACCCCAACCTAAGCAGTGCGAGCACGATGCCAAGGATCTAAATCAGTAAAAGCATCTACAACACAGGGGATTGGTGGACAAGTCCACATTTCACCTGTGGAGGATTCTGGATCCACAAGCCATAGCTTACTGCAGACCAGGGGGGAATTGGTCAACAAGTCCACATTTCACCTTGGAGGCCTGTGACATTTCTCACGGAGAAAAAGCCTTACACTGCCTGGCTGAAAAACTCATTGTCTGTCCCTGTGAACGACAGGTTACTTCAAGGAGGATTCGGGCCTCAAATCGGTTAGAGGATCCCCTTTCAAATGATAAGTAGATCTTGTGCTTCCTTTTCACCTCACTCCTCATCAAGAAGGCAAAAGAAAATTACTGAGGATCATAGGAAATGGAAGGGATTTGAAGCTCTTGTGTGTCGGGGCGTTTTCCCTACTCATAGGGATCAGGAGGGGAATATTCCCACACGTGATAGCTCATGGACTCTAACCATCTGATGATTTAAAACAGTTGTGTGTGTCACCGTCTGTAACAATCTACTGCTGGAGCCGGCAGGAGGTGTGGGCGGGAGTCGGGTAGGCTGCCCAGCAGGGGAGGCGGGAGGTAGCGCAAGGAAGTGGGAGGAGCCCTACGCTACAGAAAAATTGATCTGGGGGCGTGGGAACCCCCCCTAACTAAAGATCGTGGGTGGGGGACACACACTACGCTACAGAAAATATTAACATATATATATATATATATATATAAAAAACGGTTTTATAGGTACTGGCAGACAGCTGCTAGTGCCTAAGATGGTGCCTAACAGTTAGAGGGGGGGAGGTTAAAGGATTACTTTCTGTTATAATTTTTAAGCTAAACAACTAACATATTAAAGTTAATAAACATTAATTAAAACCTACTGACCTATATTTTCTTCAAAACGAAGTTTCATAACGTTCTAAAAGTTATATCTTTTATTCGCCGATGATATCACGTTATCCTGCCCACTATTTTCAGCACTGCATGTTCAAAATACTTAAACCAATAACTTTGTGTTTAAAGCACCATTTTAAAAACCTAGGTATTGTAAACGGATTGGTACAGAGCAAAGGATACCCACGGAGTGGGTTTGGAAAACAATTAAATTTGCAGACAAGATTTCTGATATACGGTAGAGATATGTTAATGAAATACTATTGATAAAAAGCGTATTTGGGGTAGTTAGTTAGTAACAGGCATAGAAACTATTTACTTACAGTGGCCCTTTAAGAGAGCTAGGGGGGGGGGGGGGGGGATCCTACACTGGTGAAATAAAAAAATAATTAAAAAAAAGCCTTATTTTTTTCATACTGGCAGACTGTCTGCCAGTACCTAAGATGGGGGTTACCAGTGGGGGGAGGGAAGAGAGCTGTTTGGGAGGGATCAGGGGGTGGGGAGAGTCAGGTAGGAGGCTAATCTCTACACTAAAGCTTACATTAACCTTTTAAGCTACCTAATTAACCCCTTCACTGTCGGGAATAGTAGAAGTGTGGTGCGCAGCTGCAATTAGCGGCCTTCTAATTACCAAAAAGCAATGGCAAAGCCATATATGTCTGCTATTTCTGAACAAAGGGGATCCCAGAGAAACGTTTACAAATATTTGTGCCATGATTGCACAAGCAGTATGTAAATAATTTCTGTAAAAAACCCAGAGTTTGTGAAAAAAAGTACCAATTTTTTTTATTTGATGGCATTTGGCGGTGAAATGGTGGCATGAAATATACCGAAAATGGGCCTAGATCAATACCTTGGGTTGTCTACGTAAAAAAAATATATAGATTTGATAGGTAAAAAAAAAAAAACGAGGCTCCATTTCTGTTTAAATAGAGTGATAGCAAAAATGCTAAAAATGCTCTGGTATTTTGGGCAAGTTATTATCTGGAAGTCCCAGTAGTGAAAGGGTTAAACAGATTTATTTTGTATTTTCAAGACAAATGAAGATTATCTCCTTAAAAATACGTTGTATGAGATATAATAGAAATATTTCAACAAATGCATATCAGTCATGTTATCTCAAGCTCCCATGACAAACGGAAACCTATTTAGTAATAGCAACGACAGCACATTATATTAATGTTTCAGCTCATTCAACTTGTCCTATTTCACACTTGTGAATTCTTGGCCGGAAAGAGAATGGAAGTATATTTAAATTTTATTTAAATAAAGCTCCAGATTGAATCAATGTTGCTTTCCCTGTGAGCAATGAAAAACGATTACATTTGTCAGTAGGCACTGAAAGCAGCATTAATGAAAGCAGAGCAATATTACTATATGCAACTATTTTAAAAAGTATTTCATAGGTCATACAGCAAGGGCTCACTCAAATGTGCACTTCTTGTAAAATATAGAAAGATCAACTCTGACAGCAGTTCACTTATAGACTGGCATGAATATCTGAAAGCATCATATTTTAACACGAACACTTAGATCCAATGCTATGTACACGTTATATTCTAGGGATGCTATACCTCTTCACGTTATTGGTAATGCTGTTCATGTCGCCAGCTGGGATCACGCTTACCGATAAATGACAGTGATAATCACAGTCTACTGGATTTGTATCTCTTATAAAAGGGACAGAAATATCAAAATTGAAACGTGTATGGAGGCAATAACATTTTAAATAGAAGCATTTTGCAGGGGCATACGCACATATGCCGTGAGGGCCTATGCACCAGTATTCAATACCATACTTGCTCAGAGAGCTGACAGTGGTGTGTTTTGTGCCTGTAAAGATATAATTTGAGTCATACAAGCCACTACTGGTGCATAGGCCTTCATAGCATATGTACAGTGGGGCAAAAAAATAGTTAGTCAGCCACCAATTGTGCAAGTTCTCCCACTTAAAAAGAGGAGAGAGGCCTGTAATTTTATACCTCAACTATGAGAGACAAAATGTGGAAACAAATCCAGACAGACAATCACATTGTCTGATTTGGAAAGAATTTATTTGCAAATTATGGTGGAAAGTATTTGGTCAATATCAAAAGTTCATCTCAATACTTTGTTATATATCTTTTGTTGGCAATGACAGAGGTCAAACGTTTTCTGTAAGTCTTCACAAGGTTGTCACACACTGTTGCTGGTATGTTATCCCATTCCTGCATGCATATCTCCTCTACAGCAGTGATGTTTTGGGCTGGCGCTGGGCAACACGGACTTTCAACTCCCTCCAAAGGTTTTCTATGGGGTTGAGATCTGGAGACTGGCTAGACCCCTCCACGACCTTGAAATGCTTCTTACGAAGCCACTACTTCGTTGCCCGGGCGTTGTGTTTGGGATCATTGTCATGCTGAAAGACCAAGCAACGTTTCTGCTTCAATGCCCTTGCTGATGGAAGGAGGTTTGCACTCAAAACCTCACAATACATGGCCCCATTCATTCTTTCATGTACACAGATCAGTCGTCCTGTTCCGTTTGCAGAGAAACAGCCCCAAAGCATGATGTTGCCACCCCCATGCTTCACAGTAGGTATGGTGTTCTTTGGTTGCAACTCCGCATTCTCTCTCCTCCAAACACGACAAGTTGTGTTTCTACCAAACAGTTCTACTTTAGTTTCATCTGACCATATGACATTCTCCCAATCCGCTTCTGGATCATCCAAATGCTCTCTAGCATACTTCAGACGGGCCCGGTCATGTACTGGCTTAAGCAGGGGGACACATCTGGCACTGCAGGATCTGAGTCCCTGGCGGCGTAGTGTGTTACTGATGGTAGCCTTTGTTACGTTGGTCCCAGCTCTCTGCAGGTCATTCACTACGTCCCCCCGTGTGGTTCTGGGATGTTTGCTCACCGTTCTTGTGATCATTTTGACCCCACGGGTGAGATCTTGCGTGGAGCCCCAGATCGAGGGAGATTATCAGTGGTCTTGAATGTCTTCCATTTTCTAATTATTGCTCCCACAGTTGATTTCTTCACACCAAGCTGCTTGCCTATTGCAGATTCAGTCCTTCCAGCCTGGTGCAGGTCTACAATTTTGTTTCTGGTGTCCTTCGACAGCTCTATGGTCTTCACCATAGTGGAGTTTGGAGTGTGACTGAGGTTATGGACAGGTGTCTTTTATACTGATAAGTTCAAACAGGTGCCATTAATACAGGTAATGAGTGGAGGACAGAGGAGCCTCTTAAAGAAGAAGATGCAGGTCTGTTAGAGCCAGAAATCTTGCTTGTTTGTAGGTGACCAAATACTTATTTTCCACCATAATATGCAAATAAATTCTTTCCAAATCAGACAATGTGAATGTCTGGATTTGTTTCCATATTTTGTCTCTCATAGTTGAGGTATACCTATGATGAAAATTACAGGCCTCTCTCATCTTCTTAAGTGGGAGAACTTGCACAATTGGTGGCTGACTAAATACGTATTTGCCCCACTGTACGTATGCCACTGAAAAACAGTAATAACTTACTAGAAGCATTTTGCTAATGGAATCACATTTCAATTTTGACCTTTTTCCCTTTAAAGAAAAGAATCACAATAATAATATTATTATTAAAGACTTTTCAGTGAAAGGAAATTTGTTTTTCTCTGCCATTATTTAAAATTTCTTAAAAATAGCGGATGTAATCAGGGTAAATTTATATTAGAAGCAAACAAATCTTAATTTTAAAATTGTAATTAGACAAGTGAATGTGCATCTTCCTTTGTTTACAGAAAACCATGAAAATGATCTGTAATGCTGTATTAAATGGATAACATGTAAACATGACTCCTACTTGCTAACAGGCACATACTGTACATACGTTCCAGCACATGGCCATGAAATCTCTATAAAAAACATTGGCAGTACAAATCAATGGGTCAGAAGCTTACATGCGGCACTGCCATAGTATGCCACAAGTCAGTTTGTGAAATTTCTCCCCTACTAGATCTCCCCCAGTGAACTGTAGATGCAATTATTGTGAAGTGGAAGCGTTTAAGAGCAACAGCAGCCCGGCTATGAAATGGTAGACAACGTAAACTCAGAAGAGTGTAGCAGCAGACTGTTAAATGTGTTCTATGTTGCATCAATCACTATAGAGTACCAAGTTGCCTCTGAAAGCAACATCAGCACAAGAACTGTGTGTCGAGAGCTTCATGAAATCCTTTTGCATTGCCGAGCAGCTGTACACAAGCCTCACATCAACAAGGATAATCCATCTCAGCTGGAGTGGTGTTTGGCACAAGAATCTAGAACAGTGGAAACATTCTCTGGAGTGATCAATCACACTTGACTATCCGGCAGTCTGATGGAATAATTTGGGTGTGGCAGATGCCAGAAGAATACTACCAACCAAAATGCATACTACCTACTGTAAAGTTTGGTGGAGGAGGGATAATGGTCTGGCGCTGTTTTAACAAAATGTATGCTTACTTGATAAATTCTTTCGTAATGATGATGGTCCCACCACAAGGTCAAGAACCCATAACAGGAGCTTACAATCCCTCCCACCGCTCTAAGTTTAACATATAGAGTAGAGAATAGGAGACATATATGTAAGAAAGACAAGGCAGGGTCTATAGAAGTGTTATTAAAACTGTCGCCCAAAAAACTGTAGCCACCAATAAGCAAGCGCTATCCAGTATCCTAAACCTAAAATGGGCCAGCTCCTAAGCTTTACATTCCTGCTTTTCTAATAGACTGCAAGAGAATGAAGAAACGTGGATAATAGGAGTAAATTAGAAAATTGCTTAAAAACATGCTCTATTTGATTCATGAAAAAAAAAATTGGGTTTAGTATCCCTTTAAGTAATAGTCGCTACATGGATTTAGCAGGATCTCTCCACAATGAAGAAATAACCATTTCCTGATTGGAGTTTTCCTTAGAAACTATCTAAGGAGTAAAATCATATTTAGGACAAAGTATACCCTTCTCCTTGTGAATAATTAGAAATTGAGAATTACAAGACAAGGGTAAAGATTTAGAAACTTTTCTTGCTGAAGACCTTGCCAATAGTAAGAGTACTTTCCAAGGTAAAAGTACATACAAATGGAATGCATTAGTTCAAACAAAGTAAATTGAATGCAGATTCAGATTCCAGGGTGGAGAAATAGGATTCACAAGTGGCCTAATTCTAACTAATACCTAGACAAAAAGTTGAACCTCAGGAAGTAAGCTAACTTCTTATCATAATAAAAAAAAGGAAAAAAGAATAGACAAACCAGAAATTTGCCTTTTTAAAAAATAGCAGACAATCCCTTGTCAAAGCCATCCTGCAAAAACTGAAGGAGTCTAGGAATCCTAAAGGGTACCAAGAAAACCTGGAAGAACACCAATTAAAAAATGCCTTCCAAATGTAGTGATAAAACATTTGTGTTATAGGCTTTCTGGCCTGAATCAAAGATTCAATAACCTAATTTGCAAAACGTCTAAGTCTCAAAACTAGATGTACAAGTTCCACGCCATTAAAAGTAGAGATTAGAGATCCTGATGAAGGACCTTGAGACAACAGATCTCATCTCAGAGGAAGAGCAATGGAGCACAAGAAGAATCTGCACTATATATGCATACCAAGTCCTACAGTCAGGCTGGAGCAATTAATATTATTGATATTGACTCCTGTATGGTTCAGATATGATTTTTGGAAAAGGGTATGCTAGATGAAAGTCCCATGGACACACAAAGGCGTCTATTAGGAGAGCATTTGGAATCTTTGATCTTGCACAATAGTTTGGAAGCATGTGATTTAAATAAGATGTCATCAGATCTATGTCCTGTAAGCCCATTATGAACTCAGAGTGATCAAAAATGTCTTAATGGAGATACCATACTCTTAGATGGACTGTTTGATCACTGAGATGATCAACCTCCCAGTTGTTCACACCTAGTATGTGAGTTGCCAATATGGAGCAATCAGCACTCTCTGACCAACACATAGTTTTAGACACTTCCTGTATGGCCAGCGGACTATTTCCTCTTCAATAGGGGGCCAGGGTTGAGAGCCTGAAGACCGCTTGAAGTTCCCGAATGTTGATAGGTAACCACCTTGCATCTAGAGGAAACCAAACTCCTTGCACCCACCCCACTGACAGGGAGACTGGAGTCAGTTGGCAAAATAGGCCAAGACTGACAAAGGAAGGATTTCCCCAGGGTCAAATACAGACAGTGTGCTTAAGAAACAAATTGACTCACAGAACATCCAAAGCAATCTGTATGCCAAATGTTAAAAAATCTTTGACCACTGAGGTAGCAAGCCATTAAAAGGGTCTCTAGTGAAAATGGGGCAAAGTAGACTGTGTCTGAAGCAGCTACCATAAGTTACACCACCATCATGGACTGAGCTACTGACAGAAGGTAGTTTATGATAGGAAGAGATACACCCTCTGAATCCTACATGTGAAGTTTTGTCTGGAAACTAGATGGATAAGGATTGAGTCTAATATGATTCATGTAAATGTTACCCTTAGCAGAATACAATGAGCCATTGGGGTTCATCAACAGTTCAACTATGGTCTTGATGAAGACATAATTTTAGAGTATGATCAATAGTTATTAACAGGAAAGAAG